>NC_087220.1:44034379-44039379 GCF_015104395.2 Macrobrachium nipponense | reverse complement strand
TTTTATGCAATTGTGAAATACACGTTGTAGGAAGTCTTGGTGTGTTTATCTGAAGTTGTACTTTGAACGGCGGGTGGGTAGTTTCGATCTGAAAACGGCGGTTTTTAAAGATTGCTTTTGCGTGGATGAACTTAACTCATTTATAGCCATGTTTTGACGTTGAACATATTAGCTTTTAATATATTTGCTCTTGTGGTTTAGTGTAATTATGTTCTATTTGTTGTTGAATAAAGCAGTAATTTCTTTTTGGCTGAACAAGAATTTATATTTCGTAGTAAGAATGAGCTTGTCTTACTTTTGACCGTTGTATTAAGCTCTTGCCTTTTGTAATTTTTTATGTTAAATCCAAACAATGATGTAAGTCTTAGATTGATGAACTATAAATTAACGGCATTTCAGATGTTCAAATTTCGGAAAAAAAGAAATTGGAATAAAATCAAGTGGATAAGGTTAATTGAGTGACACATACGTATAAACGCGTAGTGATGACTTTGAATAATGGTAACAGTAAAGGTGACGAACAAACATAGAATAATAATATATCAGCTGTTGACCTTTCATGGATAAGCAGGTTTGATAGAAGTTTCAATGCCGCTATTATCACAAACAGATTATATTATTATTATTATTATTATTATTATTATTATTATTATTATTATTATTATTTAAAACCAGACTTGGAAATTGAAGCAAGGTATAGTTAAAGAAGTTGAACAGCTAGGATTGAACTCCTAAAGGGAACGGAAATAGTAAGGTATACTATAGGTATTAAACGGCAGTGAGGTCTCATTTAATTTTAGAAATTTAAAACTCATCAGTCTTGATAGGTGGTACTTTAATAATGCAACTTTGTTCTCTCTCTTAGTATAGATAAAATAAGAATAGAAATCTGCCCCTCTGTGATTCACATATAGAAGATGTGATATAGTATATTATGTTTTGTAATCATATAAAGAAATAAATTGCACTGATATTAATGTTTATATGTATATATATATATATATATATATATATATATATATATATATATACATACATACATACATATACATGTATATGTAATAAAATGCATATATAAGTATAATACAATCCACGTAGAAGGATTTTCGAGGATTTGAAAATCTTCTGAAGCACGTTTTCATGTATGCTACATTGGATATATATATATATATATATATATATATATATATATATATATATATAATTCGAGCTACAAATATCCTTTAATATCTAATTCGCTCTACCTCGGAATTGATATATTTTCATATATGTACCGAAGGACTGTGGTTCGATCCCATGAGGGGACGAAATTATTATCAACTAAAAATTCCCCTTTGGTACATATATTAAAATATATCAATTCCGAGGTAGAGTGAATTAGATATTAAAGGACATTTGTAGCTTGAATGATATATATGAATCACGGTGATGTGATAATTATTCATAACAAGGCTACATGGGTCAAACGTTTGAATTGGCTAACATGGTAGAGGGGGTTTCATATCGATTCTAATTACGAAAACACCGAGTTCGACGGTGATTTGTAAGGTCAGAATCGATATAAACTTATAGCCTCTCTGTTGGCCGACTTGATAACGTCACTGTCCGTCTTGATTTCGTTCCCGTCCACTGGACGGTGGTTCGATCCCATGAGGGGACGAAATTATTATCAACTAAAAATTCCCCTTCCCCCGGTACATATATGAAAATATATCAATTCCAAGGTAGAGCGAATTAGATATTAGAGGACATTTGTAGCTCGAATGATATATATGAATCACGGTGATGTGGTAATATATATATATATATATATATATATATATATATATATATATATATATAAAGGTATAAGCCACGAAGGAAAACTAAACAACGGAGTTTCTGCAAGATCTTTCGATTGAACGTCCTTTACTCAGCAGACAAACTCAGTTTGTCTGCTGAGTAAAGGACGTTCTGTCGAAAGATCTTGCAGAAACTCCGTTGTTTATTTTTCCTTCGTGGCTTATACCTTTATTTATGGATTTATCACATTCCAAACTCTCATGATTCAGTTATACATACCTACATGCATATATATATATATATATATATATATATATATATATATATATATATATATAAATGATCCTGTGGTAGGGGTGTAAGAATACTACCGTCGTAGGTCCTGCGTGTTGTAAAAGGTGACTAAAAGGACAGGTGCTGCCTTGCAGTCTTACATTTTAGTAAAATGCTAGGCCCACTGCCAATAACTGTGGTAGATGACAGCAAGGACATGCGGTCCTAAAAACTCCCTTTACCAAATAATAACCATGCCTGATGATGCCTTTGACAGTAGGCAGTGGAGAAAGCACATCAGGCAACCGACCCCTGATATATATATATATATATATATATATATATATATATATATATATATATATATATATATATATATATATATAAGTCATATCACATTTCCGTGATTCATATACATATATCGAGCTACAATGTCCTTTAATATCTAATTTGCTCTACCTCGGAATTAATATATTTTCATATATGCTTAACCGAAGGGGAATTTTTTCTCGATAATAGATTTGCCTGGACCAGGGCGCGAACCTATGGATCCTTTCAAACCCAGGA
The DNA here is from genome assembly GCF_015104395.2 of Macrobrachium nipponense. Taxonomy (NCBI): domain Eukaryota; kingdom Metazoa; phylum Arthropoda; class Malacostraca; order Decapoda; family Palaemonidae; genus Macrobrachium; species Macrobrachium nipponense. Next base: position 44,036,757 of record NC_087220.1, on the reverse strand, counting down.
ACGTCAGTGAAGCTTTAGCTACTACACCTCTCGCGGTGGTGTAGTAGCTAAAGCTTCACTGACGTTCCTGGGTTTGAAAGGATCCATAGGTTCGCGCCCTGGTCCAGGCAAATCTATTATCGAGAAAAAATTCCCCTTCGGTTAAGCATATATGAAAATATATTAATTCCGAGGTAGAGCGAATTAGATATTAAAGGACATTGTAGCTCGATATATATATATATATATATATATATATATTATATATATATATATATATATATATAGATATATATAATAATATAGATATATACATAGATTTGTTATGTGAAATATCAGTTACTTAAGAGAAGCAATCTGAATTCATTTATGTGGTTGCTAATGTATGAAGATGTAAATAATATTACTAACAGTAATTTAGATGAATTATCGTTCTGTACTTACCTAAAACATCCTCAAGATCATATTCTTCTGGATCACATCTTTCCTGAAAAGGGAAAATAAATATGATTAGTCGTGAATGCTGACATTTATATATGCATAGAACTCATTTATTTGAACCTTTATGATTAGATTATTGTGTGTTTGTTTGTACGGTGTTTTGACGTTGCATGGAACCAGTAGTTATTCAGCAACGGGACCAACGGCTTTACGTGACTTCCGAACCACGACGAGAGAGAACTTCTATCACCAGAAATACACATCTCTCACTCCTCAATGGAATGGCCGAGAATCGAACCCGCGACCACCGAGGTGAGAAGCAAACACCAAACCAACCACGCCACTGAGGCTTATGATTAGGTTAATACTGGAATAAGACCAGGTTGGGTGGTGTTTAGGGTAGTGGATAGTTTATAATATCAAAGGAAATAGGCCACTTTTATAAATAATTATGTGATTAGTTATATATATATATACATACATATATATATATATATATATATATATATAGTATATATATACTACATACATACACACCCATACATAAACACAACCACACTCACACACATCACACACACATATATAAATATATATATATGTATATATATATATATATATATATATATATATATATATATATATATGTATGTATGTATGCGTATGGGGGTGCAAGAAGGGGAATCCCCGGTGAGAGGGCGGGGGATGGCGGTGTTAGCGCCATCAGGTTTGGGTGTCAGAAGAGACTCAGATATGACTGGGAGAGTCTATCGTGACCAGCATGTTAGGTTGTAAGGAGGAGTATTTGGAGGAAGCAGGAGAGGGAGACCTACTTAGGAAGTGCTGGATAGATGGTATGGATGGAAGAGACACTGAAAAGGCCGGCCCTTCATGTCTAGAAAGTTTAAATCGCGCCTATTTTGTTTGGGTTACGTGCTCTGCTAATGAACCTTATGTCTCGTGTTACACACACACATACACATATACATACATACACACACACACACACACACACACACACACACACACACATATATATATATATATATATATATATATATATAATTATATAGTATTGAGAGAGAGAGTTTTTAACAAATGGTGGAGTCATTCGCAAAAGATCCCTGGTTCAAGTTCCCAGTCGATCAGAAAGCTTTGGATGCATTCCGTTGAATTCCAGTGTACGTTTGCTTGACCTAAGTAATGAATAAGGCACCTTGTAGTTGTTCAGCTGTCGTTGGTTACAGCTCCAGTGGAAGAATGGCCAACCGATTCATTTGAATAGACCCATATTCTCTTTATTGGAAAATGCATGTGGAAAATATGATAATATATATATATATATATATATATATATATATATATATATATATGAATATATATATATATATATATATATATGATTATATGTATATATATATACATATATGTATATATATGTATGTATTGATGTGTATAGTATATATATGTATTACCAGGACGAATTCCCCCTACCCCCACCCATCGTTATCTGAAATGTTTTAAACTCTGACTTTTTGACCTTCACCTGAGGGAGAATTCAGCGCCCTTTTTTTTATGTATTTTTTGTGCGTGAGTGTGATTTTGCATGAATTTCTTCCACCACTACCCGTGACCTTTTGATCCCATTTAAAGGAAAAAAAAAAAAGCACTGAATCTTTTCTCCAAATCTGATCTTAGAGCTTTTTAGTGTCTCGGACGAAAACAAAATTAGAGGTGTTTCAAGTCACTAGAAATCTTGATGGAAGTAACGATTAAGTAATGTGCTGTGTGTTTGCTTGGATGAAATTGGGGTTTTAATTGGTGAAAATGGGAGATAAAGGCTCTGATTTATAAAATTCAGGCAATGAACATTTTTATTTTCTTCAGTAAACTGATTATTATCTCTCTCTCTCTCTCTCTCTCTCTCTCTCTCTCTCTCTGGCTCACACACACATACACAC
>NC_087220.1:43971879-44031879 GCF_015104395.2 Macrobrachium nipponense | reverse complement strand
ACTGCAGCAGTCAATGTTAATATGGATGGTATGGGTACTCTGGAGTAAATATTTCAGATGATGGTAGAGTGAGAGATTCAAGAGATGGGTCTCAGAGTAGGTGAAGCCAGGAAGGTAGCGGGATATATGAACTTAAATACTACTGATTGCAATATTCTAAAAAATACTGATTTTGGACCTGACCTCTGCATGGAGTTGTCAGGAGTTAGAATTACTCCTCCTATTAGGGTCATTGAAATGACAAGTAGAAGATCCAGGATCTTGTCAAACTGACGTTTGAATATATTTAACGTTCATTCACTGTAATTGAGGTACAGTGAGATAGATAATCCCATAGGTTATACATAGGCTGCGAGTGCAAATGATGACGTAGGAGCAATCCCGGCTGGGTCATGAGAGACAGTAGTTTGAGGACAGGGCATCTGACACCAATTCTAGGAGTAGGAAAGAATTAAAGGGTAAAGATTTCCAGTCTAATTGGGTGTATTGGATGATAGGTTGGCAAAAACAGTGTAGTGTACAATTCGGAAATGGAAGAAGAAAGGAGAGAATGACCTCGGAAGGCCTGGAGTATTATTAGTAGTAATAAAAAGGGTAGCTCCATGCGTCTAGTGAAGTTCGATGTGCTGTTTCTGTGTTAGTGTATGAAGCAGCTGGTAAGGAGTTTTTGTGTCCTTCCACTCATCACCAGTGGAAGTGTGTGGATCTTGTAACAGTTACAGCCTTGTCCTTGCATCGCCTCCCCAAAGCAACTCCTGAAATTTATCAGGGGCGAGGCCCTTCTCCTGGAAAATCATTTGTGTCCCTGTTGACCGAAGTAATGGAATATTTACCAGCAGGTGGTTGACGATATAGACATATAGATAGATGCTTTCATCAGTCAGTTAAGAATGATAATAATAGTGGAGCTTGGTTTATGTAATTCATTTATGTAAAAAAGTTTTCTCACCATAAGTAATTTTCCCATACTGGGAATATCTCTTGTTCTTATCTACCCTTTGGGATGATGATGCTGACAACCTTCTCTTTTCCATTTTGGTTACCGACCACGCAGTCTGTCAACGACTAGGTACTAGGCCTACAGAACCATAATGACTAACGGAATGTACTGAAAACATTCTCGTTAGCTCGGAACCTCTCCTTGGCGAGGCTAGTGAACGTACCACGGAACCACAAGTGCCCCCATTATTATTATTATTATTATTATTATTATTATTATTATTATTATTATTATTATTATTATTATTATATGTAGCAATAAATAGATGAATATAAACTATCAATAGTAGTTCCATCATTTTAATTTCTGTTGCTACCGGTGTCATCGTAACACGATCGAGTGTGTGAAGTGTTCTAACTTTTACCCCGTTCATGTACTCCTTGTACGTGTCTAAAAACCGTTACAACACACGATTACTGCTGTTTGCGGAAATGCCACCTTAACACGCAATGTCGTATGCAGACTCTCTCAAGTGATAACGTAAGCTTGTATTTTAGTTTCTCTCTCTCTCTCTCTCTCTCTCTCTCTCTCTCTCTCTCTCCCTCTCTCTCTCTGGCATCATTTAAGAGTATTTCGGTGTACGCTCATTAATGTGTGTGTATGTATGGGTTGTTGGGTTGTTCCTATTTGGACTGGTGCCTTTCCGGATCTTGGTAACACTATCAAGACCTCGTTTAAAAGGAGTAAAGTTAGGTGTCCCCCCCCTCACCCCCCACCAAATGATATCCAATCGACCATACCCGTAAATGGAGCTAACCCATTTTCTTTTGAGAAAACCGAGAAGGGTAAAATAACCGCCTTCAATATGGTTTACAATCGGAATGTGGGAAAATTAAGGTTGAGCGTGAATTATCAGGTATTGTCTCAGTAGACTGCGATAGTGTCAGATCCCTTTTGCTGAATTATGGGAATTGCTCTTTATTTATTCAGGATCGTTGTTTTCCTTTTGTTTTCAGCTATCAATGTCAGAGGGTGCTTTGGAATATGTTTTAGAGTTATTTAGAAAGGTAGAATTTTGGTTGTTGAAGGCGTATAAATGCAAATAGAGGTTGTGACAGAATTAAAGGGTACAGGATTTCATTGGATACTTTCGTGTTATTTTGTGTATTTCGTATAATCTAAGTGAGATAACTAGTTCGGTATTAAGACAGGATTGCTGTATTGGATAACGAAGGAAGAGGGATGAAAATTTGCAACGTCCGGATCTCCTTCATACTTTTGGGAATAAAGCGATATTGGATATCGAATGATGAAGAAAAAAGACAGAGTTTAAACTGTAAAATGAGAGTTTAGTCGTATACCTCGTACACAAAGGAATGACATTTGATCCAGCTACAGAAATGCAATATTGAAAGACAATCATAATCAATATCAATGATAGAAACGTAAGAATGAGAAAGCATTTTTGAAATGTGCTTAAATTATCATTATCTATCTGGCGTTTTTATGGTCTTTCTAATACATAGTATATCGGGCAAATACGTGACTGTAGTTTCAATGTTTTCCTTGGGCATTCAGTTTGGTGCGTAATGGGCCTTATTGTGACCCATTCTCTTTCTCCACAGACTTCCTAGTTCTTCGGTAGTTTTCTTAGCATGGGTGTTTTGTAGAACGATTGATTTATTGGTTGACTGGGAAATCTCTGGCGTTACATCCATATTCCATTATGATGATCCATTCGATCCTGTTTACTTGAGTAATCGACCCTGTTTGACCAAGTGTTGATCCTGTTAACTTTGATATTTGATAACGTTTTTCTCCCTTAAGCCCTACTTAATTTTTTACTTAAAATCATGATCCCGTTGACGTTTTATGTTGACTTGAGCTGCTATGGTGTGATCCTGTTTACTTCGATATTTGGTTTCGTTCACCCCAGTGGTTGATCCTGTTTCTTGCAAGTGTTTGGTCTTGCTCGTTCGAGACTGTTTTTGCTTTCTTTACGATGGTTGATCCTGGTGAAGTATTTTACCCTGATTACTTAAGTGTCAGAGTCCGTTTACCTAAATACTTGATCGTGGATTTTTAAGGTGTCAGAGTCTGTTTACTTAAATACTTGACTTGGATTTTTAAGGTGTCAGAGTCTGTTTACTTAAATACTTGACTTGGATTTTTAATTGACTCATTCACCTCGTGATAATTGATTTCTTCATTTGTTAGAGGTTTATACTGCTAGTTCCTCGATCCTGTTCTAAATGACGTTTCTGCCCTGTCGAACAGGTGTCTGTAATGAACGTTTGAGATTAGTATATCGAACGTTTTAGTTCATATTGAACTTTTAAGCTCAACTGAACACTTTTGCCCTGTTCTAAAAGTGAAAGGTCACAGTGAACTTATGACTCTATACTGAGCGTTTGAGCTCACATTCGACGACTTACTGAACGCTCGAGTTTATGATGCACATTTGAGCCTGTCTTCATCCCGGATATAAGAGAGGGGTCGACTGTTTGGTTAATGCCCCTACTTTGCAGTAGGAGTTTAATGCTAGCAGCAAAATCACGAGAAGTTATGGGCGTAGTTGTGTTGACTATATATCATAATGATTTTCATTAACATTTTCCCTTTTGCTATGGTGTACATAATGACCTTGTTTTGTAAGGCGAGTTGAGTCTTGGGCATATTGATTTTAGCAATATTTACTATTTGTATTTAGTTTTTTTAAACACAAGTCTTGAAAACTGGTTGAAATAATTACCCTTGAAGTCAGTCTGGTTGACCGTACTCAGTTTAATGAGGAGAAATTGCCTGCTGGAATCGTGTCTTAAGGCACGTACGTTTGTCATGACCAAATCCCCCAAGGGCTATTCATTCACGCACGCTCATGCGCACGCGCACACAACACGTCATTCTCCTCAGATAAATCTTCTGGCCTCTCCTCTCCGGTTTTTTCTTGCTATAATTAAGGATGTTTAGTGAATTTATACAACGCCTGAACATATATCTGCATTTTGATTGCTTCATTTACAGCCTGGCTTGAGTGACTTGTGCAGTATGACGTATCATAATAAGCAGGTAACGTTAGCCATTGATACAGTTAAATTTCTATGTATTTTAAATTGCTTTGCGTTTTAAAAGAGCTAAGGCAGTAAAATGCTGTAGTAACCAACACACGAACTGATTCAATGCGAAAGTCATTTAATGACTATTTAATGCCACGCTCTTTTAAGTGGACATGAAAATGGCCTTCGTTAAGTATATAATAACATTTTTCAAGGAAGATAAACCGGGGAAAAAAAAAGATGGGATTGGAATCTGGAGTGGACCCATTGGTTCCAAAGTATGTGGCACCACTCCAGGGAGATGTGGGATGTGATCGTCATCCGTGGAAAATGGAAGATGGGTGGAAAAGGAAACAAGGTTGGAACTGCAAAAGGGACAGAGAAAGATTCATCAACTGCAACAGTTGTTTGATAAAGACCCCAAGAACGAGGTAAAGTTTGTAAGAAAACGGTTTTATTATTATTATTATTATTGTTAAAAAGAATGGCAGAATTAAGCGAGTTGATTTTATATACTGTTTTTTCTATTTTCCTTACAATTCGCTTCTCAGGCTCAGCGATGTTTCTGAGTAACTGACCAATATTCATATTGGGAATTTTCAAAAATCATAAATGCTGAAGGTAATCTTTTATTGGAACAGGATATCAGGTCCAGGTCAAGCAGGGGTCGTCGTCAGTGCTGGTATTATTCCGTAGGCGTAGTTCAGTTCGGTGCCGGGTTCGTCTTCGGTTTAGGGGCTGGTATTGGTGCTGGTATATCTGGTATTACGTAACGTTTCGACCTTCTCGCAGGTCATCCTCGGACGAGTCGTTTGAAGAGACTGTAGCAAGGAAGTCTGTGGGGCGGTATTTATAGCGGCTCGGACCTAGAGTTGCATTCTCATTGGTCGGGCCGGTCTTGGACGAAGTCGTGGATCTCTGTTGTTGTTGTTGTTTTTGATTTAGCTGACCTTGTGTCAGCACGGGCTCTTGCTCACAGAGCAGCCCGTAAATCGTGGATCTCGCCTCGAAGGTCTCGGGGATTCTCTCGTGCGAGCGCCACAGTAGTGTGCCTGGGAATGAACGGCAGGAATTCCGTCCGTAGCAGGAATCCTGTCATCCCGTGGGGGCTCCTGATCATCTGGTATTGTCGGGGGGTCGATCGCTGCTCTCCGGGCGGCGGTGGGAAGGAGAAACGTTTCTTGGGTGATGTTAAGATTTGGTTTCTCCTTGCCTATATGGAGGGCTTCTTAATTCTGCCATTCTTTTTAACAGTATTTGCCTAAAAGAGGGTCTTCTACCAAAATATTATTATTGTTATTATTATTGTTGTTGTTGTAGTTGTTTGGAAAAGCGCAATGCTACAAGCTGAAGTACTCAGATTCGGAAAACAACCCAGAACGGGTAAAGATATGCAGGAGCACAAATAAAGTACGTAAGAGAAATAACACAAACAAATGTGATATTCTATGACTTGAAACTCATGTCCGTCTGTTCAGTTAAAAAAAAAAATTATTTGAGCCGTGTTTGATCTTGTAAAGTTCCAGATCATTCCATAATTTGATCACAGTTGGAACAAGACTAGAAAACTGCGCGCTGTTGAATCCCACGAAAGAAAACGTATGAGTAATAGCGTTAACTTGCGATCTAGGACCATATAAAGGGGTTGATCTGTTCCGGGAAGATCTGTTATAAAAAAACATACAGTGAGCTAATCGAACGACAATGCTAAAGATTATTCAACGGTTTAAGATGCGAATCAATTGATGAAGACCAAACGAGGAATCAGTGATAAGCGAATGAACATCAAATTCTTCAGGATAGTCAATACTCCAAAAATCTAGGAAGTCTTTCTCATTATACCCACTTTCTGGGCAGTTGAAGTGGAGACGGACCAGGTGTGTTTCCCAGAAGTGAGCGTTTAGTCAAGAATGATGCCTGAACATTTGAAAGAGCTGTGTGTAGTTAAAGAAAAATAGGTAGTGGAACAAATCTGAGATGGGACACGAGAGAATACACTTTTTTGTCCACGTGCTAACAATCATACTTTGAGTTTTGTTCGGTTTCAGTGACATTTCCCACAACACACTTTTTAGCTGATTATCTCTTGAAGGTAATCAGCAACCAGAAAAGATAGATAAGTTTAATTAGGGATCGAGACGATAAGATACTACTGAAGCTAGTGCAATGTTCATATGTGACTGAGTCAACAACAGCAGAAATTCAACTCTCAGGTGAGATGCTTGCAACCCAGATTGACTGGCCAGGTAGGTAACAAAAGGTGTGAGACGACTCTTAAAAAAAGGAAGGAACAAGTATAACTTAATTACCTGTAACGGAATCAGAACTCTTCGCGAAAAAATCGGTGAATGGATGAGAAAATTAGTGAATGGATGAGACTATCTTAAAATGGTTCGGTCATGTGGTCACCAGAGGAGTTGGGAGACCCAGATACACCTGGATGAAAACTATGAGAATGGAGGCTGGAGGTGGACGATGGTTTGTAGAAGATAAAGCAAAAAAAAAAAAAAAAAAAAAAAAAAAAAGTGTGTGTACATTTTGCAGCATTGGAGTCTTTGAAAATGGAAGACAAGTTGATGAAAAAGTAGTAGAAAACTTAAGTGCTGCATGTTGTGGGAAAAGGGAGGGGTAGACCTAGAGAGGGTTAGATAGATGATATGGGAGAGGTGTTCAAAAGGAAGGGGTGTAGGTGGTTCCGACGTGATGCTGATGAGCCCCCTCTGCAGGTGTATGAAGTGGCTTAATATGTGGAAATTTTATTTCGCGTTGGTTTCGTCCACGATTCAGCAGGTACATTATGAATGTAGCCTGTTTTTTTTTCTCTCTCTCTCTCTTTCTGGAGCCACCCTTGATATTATTATTATATATATGTATATATATATATATATATCTATATATATATATTATATAAATATATCTATATATATATATATACACACATATAAATATGCCTGTGTGTTTGTGTGTGTGAACTGTTGAATACGATACCAAGCACGATATAATAATTAGAAGTCCATGAACCGTCTTAAAGTTAGAGAGGATTTCCTTGCAGGAAAGAAGCGGAAGCAACCCGAGAATGTAGAAACAGGTATTGTCAATACAAGGTCTGGGAGTGGTGGGAAAGAAGCGTCCGGTGTGCTTATTATCCGTTACGGTGATGTGCTTGGCGAGGGGGAGTGGCAGAGCGCCGTGAGATTACAAAGGCTAAATTGATTTCATCTCTTTATAGACTTGGTTTTGATTTAGTTCTCATAAATGTTGCAGATAAAATGAACAGCAGCAGCCAGTCGTTGTTCTGCCAATGATGATTGTAATGAAGATTTCCTTTAATTTCAAAATTTCATGGAATCATTTGAAAAGTGACTCCCATGAAGTATACGAACATAGTTTTATCTAAATTCCATTTCTGGATAACATTCGGTATATATCGGGAAGATGTATCCATCAAGATTTATTCTTCACATTGAAGGCTTCAACTTTCATTCCCCGTCAATACATTAGGCTACTAAGTTGCAATGAATAACTTGAAAAGTAAGTCACGGAAATATTTGTAAAGTTACCAAAATGCATTGAATAATTAAAAAGATAATTACGGAAATATATATTTTTAATGGCAATAATTGTAAGTATAATTCCCCATCTACACATTGCCAAATTACATTGATAAGGTAGTTGTTGAAATACATTTTATTCATGAGGATTGACATCATATTCTATCTTTATACATTACTGCCAAATTACATTCAATGTTTTGGAAAATTGCCATTTGAATGTAATTTCATATTATTAAGGATATTAGAAATATTACTTGTCTGTACAAAAGCCAAATTACCTTGAACCAATCGAAAAATGAGTCACTAGAATATATTCCTACTGCATAAGCTTGTAACTAATTCCCTTACAACGTATTGCCAGTCTTTTCTATGGTCACTAGGTAGCGAGTGAATAAGCAATAAAATGCCACAATCATGTATTGTAAAATCTGCACATTAATATACAATTTTATAAGTTTAATTTTGGTCTCATTATATTTTTTCCCCGGGTTGAATACCGAGGGGGTGGACAGTTTAATGTCCTTTTATAGACATCACTGCAAAGAAAGGGTGGGGCCCAATCGCTTTGGAAGTGAGGAAATTATAAATCGGGAAAAGCTGTTACAGTTAGAGCATTCGTGGATGCTAACTATTATGCAGTGAACGGAACAACTGACTGGGGTATATTTAACAGATCCCGTACAGATTTTCCACCCCATAATTATTGTTGCCAATATGTTGTTGACAGTGGCGAACCTTGTAGATTGTGTGGCGAGGCATTGTCTCACACTTTAGAGCATTATATGTTCGAGTGTTTTGGACTTCTAGACTTTAGAGATAGAACAATAACTAGTGTATCTGAAATGGTTTGTTTCCTTATGAATAACAATGAAACTGAAAAAATAGTTCAAAAGTTCCCAGGTTGTTTTGGAATAAGTAACTAATATGATAAATCAATTTTTGTCTTACTTGGAAGGGTATGCATACCATTTGATGTATTTTTATGTCTATAAACTATTTGAATTTGAATTTGAATTTGATTTTCCACCCCATCCTCCCTTCCCTTCGGGTGGATGGAACTCTGCTGAAAGTTTTAGTGTTCCTCTCTGTCGAACTTCGCAGTTCCAGAGGTCTTTTATACCTCACACCGTTGATCTGTGGAACAGCCTCCCAGAGGATGTCGTGCAATTGGACATTCCGAAGTTGAAGCGAAAATGCAATGCATTACTACCCTAATATTATTCTCCACGTATTTTAATAATTTACCTACTTTTTTATCTTTATTCATTTGTTAATTAATTATTTTTTGTTAAGTGATCTCTCTTAGTATTTTCCATTACCTTCTGTTACATCTTTCGAGTGATCATCATATTCTCTGGAAGCTTGAATCTCAAGTCAGTGGCCCCTGTGGGCTTGTTCCTGTGAATAAGGTTCATCTCCTAATAACCTAATAATAATAATAATAATAATAATAATAATAATAATAATTAATCATAATAATAATAATATTATTATTATTATTATTATTATTATTATTATTATTATGAACAGGGAAAGATCCTCTGGGGCTATGGTATCAGAACAAATAGGGTGATAAGTACCAATAGACCAGACGTGACGTTGATTGACGAAATCAAGAAGAAAGTATCACTCATTGGTGTCGCAGTGGGTGATGAGAGAAAGATAAAAAACGGATAAGTGTAAGACCTGAAAACAGAAAAAAGAAGGATATGGGATATGCAAGTGGAAATTGTGCCCATAATCATAGGGACACTAGGCACGATCCCAAGATCCCCGGAAAGGAACCTGGAAAAACTAGAGGCTGAAGTAGCTCCAGGACTCATGCAGAAGAGTGTGCTTCTGGAAACAGCGCACATAGTAAGAAAAGTGATGGGCTCCTAAGGAGGCAGGATGCAACCCAGAATCCCACACTATAAAAACCACCCAATCGAATAGGATGACTGTGATAGGCCAAACAAAAAATATTGATTATTATTATTAGTATTAATTTATTATTATCATTATATTGTCATACAGAAAAATAAGTATGTGGCTACTACTTAACGTTTGATTATATAGGGATTCTCGAAGTATATACTAAACAAGAACCAAGAGAGACCAACCGATGCAGTTTGGGGAAACTTAACGAAACAGTTGCACGCTGCAAATGTTGCCTTGAAGTCATATTAACTTTTATGGCGCCTTTATTGCTTTTGGAATCGGGATTCGTCAGTTCTTAGTATCGTGGAAGGTGTGTGTGTGTGTGTGTGTGTGTGTGTGTGTTGTCGAGGTAACTGGTAAGAGGAAAAGACGAAAGGTGAAGAGAGGTTGTAGAAATGTGGTTGTGAAGAATAAAAGGCAGTGAAGGCTGTTAATGAGTTATAATTGGGATCAACAGCAATTATTGTTACTGCTATTGTTATTATTATTTACATTAGGCCGTTTCTCCTAGCAGAGGTTGACTCCAGAGGAAAAGCGACAATATGATTTAAGGCCGATTCGTGCTTTATATGCTGGATCGTGGATAGATCTCTGTGCAGGCAAAATGATCTGCTTGACACACCTATACCGAAGGCTCATTTAGCACTCGTCTAACCCTCCCACACCTACCCTTGTCGCATTTTGCACGTCGGGGTTAAGGCCCTTCTTCTCTAGTACTTCTCTCAAATGTGAGTACATCCACTAGTATTATTATTAATTTGGGGGGGGGGGGGGGCCTTATCACAGTCATCCTGTTCGACTTGGTGGCTTTATAGTGTGGGATTCCGGGTTGCATCATGCCTTCTTAGAAGTGCATCACTTTTACTATGTGTTTCCAGGAGCACACTTTTCTGCATGAGTCCTGGAGCTACTTCAGCATCCAGTTTTTCCAGGTTCCTGTTCAGGGATCTTAGGATCGTTCCTAGCGTCGTTCCTATGATTATGGGTACAATTTCCACTGGCATATCCCATATCCTTCTTATTTCTATTTTAAGGTCTTGATACTATCCATTTTTTCTCTTTCTTTCTCTTCAACTCCGGTGTCCCATGGTATTTCGACATCAATGAGTGATACTTTCTCCTTGATTTTGTCAATCTGGTCTATTTGCACGTATCACCCTATCTGTTCTGATACCATACTCCCAGAGGATCTTTGCCCGATCGTTTTCTATCACTCCCTCAGGTTGGTGCTCGTACCACTTATTACTGCAAGGTAGCTAGTGTTTCTTGCACAGGCTCCAGTGGAGGACTTTTGCTACTGAACCATGACTCTTTTTGTACTGGTTCTGTGCAAATGCCGGACATTAACTTGCTATGTGCTTCATGGTCTCGTTCTTTTACATTGCACTTCCTGCATATGAGTGAGATGTTATTTCCATCTATCGTTCTTTGGATATATCTAATTCTTAGGGCCTGATCTTGTGTCGTTATTATTCCCAGGTATGTGTTTGATGCTATTCCCATCTGGTAGCTTTATCCCTTCATCCTTACAGTCTGGATCAGGGTATCTTTTTCCTTGATGCTCTTACCATAGTATCAGATAGTCAATTTTGTTGTTATTATTATTATTATTATTATTATTATTATTATTATTATTATTATTATTATTATTATTATTATTATTATTAAATATCTTGAGTTGCACTTCAGAACCCGCATGGTGCAGACTATGGAAATATGTCTATATACACACACAACACATATATATGTATATATATATATATATATATATTATATATATATGATATATAGTATAGTAGTATATATATATATACTATATTATGTAGTTTGTATAAAATCAGTAAACAGCTGGGTCCATAAAAATACATCATAAAAGCCATGATTTGTTCAAGAAACGTTTCGCACATTGCTCAGTGCATCTTTAGTCTGTAAAGTATATATATATATATATATATATATATATATATATATATATATATATATATATAAATGAAAGTGAGAACTAGTCTATAGGACTTGAAATAGTTATGATCACCCTTGTGGATTACCATCTGCTAAAGGTTCTTCATATCCAGGAACTCATTCATTGAACTGTCAGTCATTCGAGCAACTAAAATTGAGCATGACAGTGGTTGCTTTCGAAAACATGCAAATGAGTAAATTGGAGGAAAATTGCTTGAGTAATGTATTCAAGTGTAATTATGGTAAGCTGCAGTCTCTTTTACAGGGACCTTTACAAGTTTATAATAGACGGTTTATAAAACTAGAATCATTACTGACAGCGATGTGTTCCCGAGATTAGCCGGCTATTTTCGACTATCGCGTATCGAAAATTTATGATGTGTGTGTGTGTGTGTGTGTGTGTGTGTGACCAATCGAATTTCGTTAAATTTTAACTATATTTCATAAAAATGTTCACACACACACACACACACACACACACACACACATATATATATATATTATATATATATATATATATATATATATATATATAGATATATATATATAAATATATAGTATATATCATAGATTATATTAACAGTCTGAACCGTCAAAAGGAACGGTGCACTCTCCCGTTTATATATAGAACATTTATGTGTACGGTAGCATACTGTGTGATCATTGCATAATGATTACTACCGGTGATTGAAGGACACTCAAGCTTGCTTGATTATAGGAAGGTTCTAGGGGATGAGGCTGGCAACCTCATTCTAAAAGCTAAACCCTACAAACTTGCTGCAGACCTTACGAGACTGACGCAAGTTATAATTGGTATCAGTAAGTCCAAAGAAACCCACAAGAGTGATGACACTTGTTGAATTGTATGAATGAATTATGTTTATTATATTTTGTATTATTGGACTTAAAATGAGCTGCCACTAAGCTTGGTAAGGAGAGGATAAACTGACCTTATTGCTCTAATTCGTATACAGTAAATTGTAATTCCTATTAAAACTCCCTTTGACACAAACAAAATTGATCTCGCACGTAGAGCATTTGTCCTTAAAAGAGAACTACATTAATTCACTGGAATTTTTAATGTAAACTGTTTTGAAATAATATTACTCTCTGATATATGTGCGTTTTTCTTACACAGTTCACTGCCATGTTTAAATCATATACATATAATACATCTAGTGATATTTAGAACTTAAGTAGTTCAGTATTCTGCAATTCCTCGATTACATCATAACTTTTGCTATGGAGGTTATGTTTCTTAGCAATGGTTGGCCTCATGACTGGCAAGAAGTGGTGGGATTTTTGGAAAGATGGAAGGTCAAAATTTAACGTTTTAGGAAAAAGGGGCCCTTTAGAGGAGTCTTGGTGAGATTAGGATCTACATTTTTCAGTCTTTGAGAGATTAGGGTCTCAACTTTCCAGTTTTGGAGAGGTTAGGGTCCTTATTTTTCTGTCTTGAAGAAATTAAGGTCTCTGTTTTTCAGTCTGCGGTGTATCATGGAATTCTCTATTTAGTTCCTTATGGAAGCACTTTAGGATCTCCATCTTTAAGTCTTGGAGACATAAAGGTCTCTACTTTTCATTCTTAGAGAGATTAGGGCCTCTACATTTCAATCTTGGAGAGATTAGGGTCACTATTTTTCAATCTTGGAGGAATACGGTCTCTATATTCCACTCTAGGAAAAATAGGATCTTTACTTTTTAGTCATGGAGAGATCAGGGTCTCTACAATGCAATCTTGGAGATATTACTCTATGTTTTTCATTCTTGGAGAGATTAAGAGATTAGGGTACGTACATTTCAGTCTCGGAGAGATTATGGTCTTTAATTTTCAATCTTGGAGAGATTAGGGTTTTACTTATCAGTCTTGGAGAAATTATGGTCGCTACTCGTCAGTCTAGGAGAGATTGTGATGTCACGTTTCAGTCTTGGAGAGAGTAGGTTCTCTACTTTTCAGTCTCGGAAAGATTAGGTTCTCTACTTTTCAGTCTTGTAGAGATTAGGGTCTCTACCTTCCACTCTTGGAGAGATTAAGGACTCTGCTTTTCAGTCTTGTAGAGATTACGATCTCTACATTTCAGCCTTAGGAGAGATTATGGTCTCTATTTTTCTGTCTTGGAGAGATAAGGTTCTCAACTTTTCAGTCTTGGAGCAATTATGGTCTATTTTTCAGTCTTGGAGCAATTAGGGTCTCTATATTCCAGTCTTGGAGAAATAGGGTCTCTGCCTTTTAGTCTTGAAGAGACTACGCTCTCCATTTTTCAGTCTTGGAGAAATAGGGTCTCTACTTTTCAGTCATGGAGAGATTAGGGTCTCTTCCTTGCAGTCTTGAAGAGATTACTCTATATGTTTAAGTCTTGGAGAGATTAGGGTATATACTTTTTAGCCTTAGAGAGATTGTGGTCTTTAATTTTTAGTCTTGGAGAGATTATTGTCTTTACTTTTCAGTCTTTGAGAGATTAGGGTGTTTAATTATCTCTTGGAGAGATTGTGGTCTATACTTTTCAGTCTTGAAGAGATTAGGGTGTTTGCTTATCAGTCTTGGAGATGTTAAGGTCTCTTCTTATCAGATCAGTTTTGGAGAGATTATGGTCTCTACTTATCAGTCTTGGAAAATTTACGGTCTCTACTGAAACACTCTACATTTCAGTTTTGGAGAGATTAAGTTCTCTACTCTTCAGTCTTGGAGAGGTTACGGTCTCTACTTTTCAGACTTGGAGGGCTTAGGCTCTCTACTTTTCATCTTGGAGGGCTTAGGCTCTCTACTTTTCAGTCTTGGAGAAATTAAGGTTTCTACTTATAAGTCTTGGAGAAATTGGGGTCTCTACATTTCAGTCTTGCTGAGTTTACGGTTTCTACTTAGATGACAAGTTAATTTCTCTATTTTTCAGTCTTGAAGAAATAGGGTCACTGCCTTTCAGTCTTGAAGAGACAACTCTTTCTATTTTGCAGTCTTGAAGAAATGGGTTTTGGAGAGCTTAGGATCTATTTTTCAGTCTTGGAGAGATTAGGGTCTCTACTTTTCAGTCTTGGAGAGATTAGAGTGTTTACTTATCAGTTTTAGAGAGATTATGGTCTATACTTTTCAGTCTTGGAGAGGTTAGGATCTCTACTTATCAGATCAGCTTGCTGAGATTATGGTCTTTAGTTATTGGTCTTGGAGAATTTATTGTTTCTGTGTTTTAGTCTTGGAGAGATTAGTGTCTGTACGTTTCAGTCTTGGAGGGATTATGGCCTTTACTTTTCAGTCTTGGAGGGATAACGGTCTCTACTTTTCAGTCTTGGAGGGCTTACGGTCTCTACTTTTCAGTCTTCGAGTGATAACGGTCTCTACTTTTCAGTCTTGGAGGGATTACGGTCTCTACTTTTAAGTCTTGGAGGGATTACGGTCTCTACTTTTCAGTCTTGGAGGATTACAGTCTCTACTTTTCAGTCTTGGAGGGATTACGGTCTCTACTTTTCAGTCTTGGAGGGATTACGGTCGCAACTTTTCAGTCTTGGAGGGATTACAGTCGCTACTTTTCAGTCTTGGAGGATTACGGTCGCTACTTTACAGTCTTGTAGGGATTACGGTCTCTACTTTTCAGTCTTGGAGGGATTACGGTCTCTATTTTTCAGTCTAGGAGGGATTACGATCTCTACTTTTCAGTCTTGGAGGGATTACAGTCGCTACTTTTCAGTCTTGGAGGGATTATGGTCTCTACTTTTCAGTCTTGGAGGGATTATGGTCTCTACTTTTCAGTCTTGGAGGGATTATGGTCTCAACTTTTCAGTCTTGGAGGGATTACGGTCGCAACTTTTCAGTCTTGGAGGGATTACGGTCGCAAATTAGTCTTGGAGGGATTACGGTCGCAAATTTTCAGTCTTGGAGGGATTATGGTCTCTACTTTTCAGTCTTGGAGGGATTATGGTCTCTAGTTTTCAGTCTTGGAAGGATTACGGTCACTACTTTTCAGTCTTGGAGGGATTACGGTCACTACTTTTCAGCCTTGGAGGGATTACGGTCGCTACTTTTCAGTCTTGGAGGGATTATGGTCGCTACTTTTCAGTCTTGGAGGGATTATGGTCTCTATTTTTCAGTCTTGGAGGGATTATGGTCGCTACTTTTTAGTCTTGGAGGGATTACGGTCTCTACTTTTCAGTCTTGGAGGGATTACAGTTGCTACTTTTCAGTCTTGGAGGGATTATGGTCTCTACTTTTCAGTCTTGGAGGGATTACGGTCGCTACTTTTCAGTCTTGGAGGGATTATGGTCTCTACTTTTCAGTCTTGGAGGGATTATGGGCGCTACTTTTTAGTCTTGGAGGGATTGCGGTCTCTACTTTTTTTTCAGTCTTGGAGGGATTACGGTCCCCGCACTTTTCAGTCTTGGAGGGATTATGGTCTCTACTTTTCATCGTTGGAGGATTATGGTCGCTACTTTTTAGTCTTGGAGGGATTACGGTCTCTACTTTTCAGTCTTGGAGGGATTACGGTCGCTACTTTTCAGTCTTGGAGGGATTATGGTCTCTACTTTTCAGTCGTGGAGGGATTATGGTCGCTACTTTTTAGTCTTGGAGGGATTACGGTCTCTACTTTTCAGTCTTGGAGGGATTACGGTCGCTACTTTTCAGTCTTGGAGGGATTACGGTCTCTACTTTTCAGTCTTGGAGGGATTACGGTCGCTACTTTTCAGTCTTGGAAGGATTACGGTCACTACTTTTCAGTCTTGGAGGGATTACGGTCTCTACTTTTCAGTCTTGGATGGATTACGGTCGCAACTTTTTTAGTATTGGAGGGATTACGGTCTCTTTTACTTTTTTCAGTCTTTTTGTTTTCAGTTTTATTGGAGGATTACGGTCGCTATTTTCAGTCTTGGAAGGGATTACGGTCGATACTTTTCAAGTCCGTTGAAGGGATTTACGGTAGCTACCTTTTCAAGTCTTGGAAGGGATTACGGTAGCTACTTTTAAGTCCTGTTGGAAGGATACGGTATCTTACTTTTAAGTCTTGGAGGGATTCAATGGTTCTTCAAGTTTTCATCTTGGAGGGAATTATTGGGTCTTCTACCTTTTTCAGTCGTGGACGGGATTCATGGTCTCTACTTTTCAGTTATTACGAGGGATTATTGGTCTCATACTTTTCAGTCTTGGAGGGATATAGCGTCTCAAACTTTTCAGTTCTTGGAGGCGGGATTATGGTCTCTGATTTTCAGTCTTGGAGGGATTATAGTCTCTGATATTATCCAGTCTTGAGGTATTATGTCAAAACTTTCCAGTCTTGGAGGGATTATTGGTCTCTAACTTTTTCAGTCTTGGAGGTATTAAGGTTCTACTTTTCAAGGTCTTGGAGGGACTTATGGGTCTTTAAAAACCTTTTCAGTCCTTGGAGGGTATTATGGTCTCTTACTTTTCCAGGTCTTGGCGGGATTATGGTCTTTAACTTTTCAGTCTTGGGAGGGATTATTGGTCTCACTTCAGTCTTGGAGGGAATTACTGGGTCTCTACTTTCAATCTTGGAGGGGATTATGGTCTAACTTTCAGTCTGGAGGTATTTAATTGGTCTCTACTTTTCAAGTCTTAGGGAGGGATTATGGTCTTCAACTTTTCAGTCTTGGAGGTATTATTGGTCAAAACTTTTCCAGGTCATGGAGGGAATTATGGTCTCTACTTTTCAGTTTTCTTGGAGGTATTATGGTCTCAACTTTTCAGTCTTGGAGGGGATTAATGGTCTTAACTTTTTCATAGTTTGGAGGTACTCATTGGGTGCTTACTTTTTCAGTCTTGGAGGGATTATGTCTCAACTTTTCAGTCTGTGGAGTATTATATTATGGTCCAAAACTTTTCAGTCATGGAGGGATGTATGGTACCTCTACTGTTTCAAGTCCTTAGGAGGTTTAATGGTCATTCAACTTTTCAGGTCTTGCCGAGGATTAGGTCCCCTTAACACTTTTCAAGTTCTTGAAGGTATTATTGGTCCCTTCTACTTTTCAGGTCTTGAGGTTATTTGGGTCTCTATAACTTTTCAGTCATGGAGGGGATTGTATGGTCTAAAACTTTTATCAGGTTTTCTTTGGAGGTAATATTTTGGTTCAACACTTTTTCAGTCTTGGAGGGATTATGGTCTTTCTACTTCTCTCAGATTGGAGGGATTTATCTCTCAACTTGGTTTTGGCAGTCTTGGAGGGATTAGTGGATCTTATCTTTTAAGTCTTGGAGGGATTATTGTCTTCGGATTTTGTCGAAGTCTTGGAGGGATTTACGGGAAGTTCTCTACTTTTCAGTCTTTGGAGGGATTACGGTCCTCTAACTTTTAATCTTTGGGAGGTATAATGGGGTTTAACCCAAAACTTTCAGTCTGGAGATATGGTCTTCTGATTTTCAGTTTCTCAGGGATTATGGTCTAACTTTTCAGTCTTGGAGGGATTATGGTCTCTAACTTTTCAGTCTTGGAGGGGATTACGTTCCTCCTATTTTCAGTTCTTGGAGGGATTTTGTATTGGGTTTCTTCTTAACTATTTTCAGTCTTTGGAGGTATTATGCCAAAACATTCTCACAGTCTTGGAGGGATTATGGTTCTCTTACTTTCCACTTTCTTCGGAGGGAGATGGTCTACTTTTCGTCTTGGAGGGATTATTTGGTCTCTACTTTTCAGTCTTGAGGGATTATGGTCTTAAATTTTCAGTCTTGAGGTGATATGAGTCTCTGATTTTCACGTCTTGGAGGTATTAGGTCTCAAAAAAACAACCTTCAGTCTTGGAGCGGATTTCTATGGTCTCAAATTTTCAGTCCTGGACGGGATTACTTCAGTCTCTACTTTTTCAGTATTGGAGGGATTACAGTCTCTACTTTTCAGCTTTGAGAAGGTCTTCTCTATTTCAGCTCTTGGAGGGATTATGGTCTTAACTTTTCAGTCTTGGAGCAGGATGTACGGTCTCTACTTTTCAGTCTTAGGAGGGCATTATCAACGACATACAGGTCTCTACTTTTTCAAGTCTTGGAGGTATTATGGTTCAAAAAAACAACAAAAACTTCTTCAGTCTTGGAGGGATTATGGTCTCAACTTTTTCAGTTTGGAGGGATTATGGTCTCTACTTTTCAAGTCTTGGAGGGATTATCGGTCTCAACCTTTTCAGTCTTGGAGGGATTATGGTCTCTACTTTTCAAGTCTTTGGAGGGATTTTATGGTCTCAACTTTCAGTCTGGAGGGATTTACGGTTCTACTTTTCAGTTCTTGGAGGGATTACGGTCTCTACTTTTAAGGTCTTGGAGGTATTATGGTCAAACTTTTTCAGTCTTGGGGGATTATGGTCTCTGATTTTCAGTCTGGAGGGATTATGGTCTCAACTTTTCAGTCTTGGAGGGATTATGGTCTCTACTTTTCAGTCTTGGAGGGATTACGGTCTCTACTTTTCAGTCTTGGAGGGATTATGGTCTTAACTTTTCAGTCTTGGAGGGATTATGGTCAAAAACATTTCAGTCTTGGAGGGTGGGATTCATGGTCTCTACTTTTCACTCTTGGATTTTTTTTGGATTATGGTCTTAACTTTTTTCAGTCTTGGAGGGATTATGGTCTCAACTTTTCAGTCTTGGAGGGATTATGGTCTCAACTTTTCAGTCTTGGAGGGATTATGGTCTCAACTTTTCAGTCTTGGAGGGATTATGGTCTCTACTTTTCAGTCTTGGAGGGATTACAGTCTGTACTTTTCAGTCTTGAGAGGTCGCTACTTTTCAGTCTTGGAGGGGATTTGGTCTTACTTTTAAGTCTTGGAGGGATTATGGTCTCTGATTTTCAGTCTTTGAGAGGTCTCTACTTATCAGTCTTGGAGGGATTGTGGTCTCTACTTTTCAGTCTTGGAGGGATTATGGTCTCTACTTTTCAGTCTTGGAGGGATTGTGGTCTCTACTTTTCAGTCTTGGAGGGATTATGGCTCATTTTCAGTCTTTGGAGGGTTTATGGTCTCTATTTAGTCGAGATTATTCTCATTTTCAGTCTTGGAGGGAGGTTATTTTGCGGGGATGTGGTCTCTTACTTTTCAGTCTTGGAGGATTTATGGTCTCTACTTTTTTCAGTCTTGGAGGGAGGTCTACATTTTCAGTCTTGGGAGGGATTAGGTCTTATTTTCAGTCTTGGGGAGGGGGATACTTTTAGTCTTGGAGGGATTATTTTGTCTTACTTTTCAGTCTTGGAGGATACGTCTCTACTTCAGTCTTGGAGGGATTACGGTCTCTACTTTCAAGTCTTGGAGGTATTATGGTCAAAACTTTTCAGTCTTGGAGGGATTATGGTCTCAACTTTTCAGTCTTGGAGGGATTATGGTCTCTACTTTTCAGTCTTGGAGGGATTACGGTCTCTACTTTTCAGTCTTACCTTACCTTACAGACCTTACAGTTCGTTCGGGTTGCCCCAGGTCCCTCAGTGTGAGGCGCCTCTAATGTCTACCAGAGAGTTGCTAGTACATCTTCCGGTATATTTTGCATCTTCCAATCTTGGATGGTCTGGGATGCAGTTTAGATATTTGTCGAGCTTATTCTTAAACACATCTACGCTCACTCCTGATATATTCCTCAGATGAGCTGGCAACGCATTGAATAGACGCTGCATTATCGATGCTGGTGCGTAGTGGATTAATGTCCTGTGTGCTTTCCTTATTTTTCCTGGTATAGTTTTTGGGCACTATTAATCTACCTCGGCTTGCTCTTTCTGATATTTTTAGTTCCATGATATTTTCTGTTATTCCTTCTATCTGTTTCCATGCCTGAATTATCATGTAGCGTTCTCTTCTCCTTTCTAGACTATATAATTTTAAGGATTGTAGTCTTTCCCAGTAGTCTAGGTCCTTAACTTCTTCTATTCTAGCTGTAAAGGACCTTTGTACACTCTCTATTTGTGCAATATCCTTTTGATAGTGTGGGTACCATATCATATTGCAATATTCAAGTGGACTACGAACATATGTTTTATAAAGCATAATCATGTGTTCAGCTTTTCTTGTTTTGAAGTGCCGTAACAACATTCCCATTTTTGCTTTACATTTTGCCAACAGAATTGCTATTTGATCATTGCATAACATGTTCCTATTCATCATCACACCAAGGTCTTTAACTGCTTCCTTATTTGTGATTGTCTCATTATTAGGTCCCCTATATGCATATAGCTTTCCTTCTCTGTCTCCATAATTTATTGATTCAAATTTATCAGAGTTAAATACCATCCTATTTACCTCTGCCCAATCATATACTTTGTTAAGGTCTCTTTGTAGAGCGTTCCTATCTTCATCACAAGTAATTTCTCTACTTATTCTTGTGTCATCAGCGAAACTACTCACTACCGAATCCTTAACATTACTGTCTATGTCTTCAATCATAATAACAAACAATATTGCAGCTAGCACCGTACCTTGTGGCACACCGGATATTACCTTGGTTTCATCCGATTTCTCATCGTTTGCAATAACTATCTGTTTTCTGTTGTGTAAAAATTCTTTTAACCATCTTCCTACTTTATCTACGATATTGTGTTTTCTAATTTTCTTTGCTAATATATTATGGTCTACTTCGTCAAAAGCTTTTGCAAAGTCTAGATAAACCACATCTGTTTCATTTCCGCTTTTCATATTTTTGAATATGTTCTCACGGTGGACTAACAGTTGGGTTTGTGTACTTTTTCCGGGTACGAAACCGTGTTGTCCTATATTAAACAAATTATTTTTTATTAAATGTTTCATAATATTTTTCTTCATTACCCTTTCATACACTTTCATAATATGTGATGTTAGACTCACAGGCCTATAATTACTTGCCTCTAGTCTTGATCCACTTTTGAAAGTAGGGGTGATATATGCTAATTTGTGCTCATCATAAATCTTGCCTGTATCTACACTTTGTCTTAATAATATTGCAAGTGGCTTTGCGATAGAATGAACTACTTTCTTTAACAAAATAGCAGGGACTCCATCTGGCCCTGCAGCAGCTCCATTTTTAATTTCATTAATTGCCTGCACAATATCAGCTTCATTAATTTCTATGTCAGCTAAATATTCACTATTTTCTTCCCTTACTTCTATATCATTATCTTCATTATATATTCTAGGGGTGAATTCTCTCTTATATCGTTCTGCCAGTATGTTGCAAATTTCCTTTTTTTCATTCGTTAATCTCCCTTCAATTCTCAGAGGGCCTATTTCTATTCTTCTTTTATTCATCTTCTTCGCATATGAGTATAATAGTTTGGGGTTTTGCTTGATATTTAATAGGGTTTTTTCTTCCAAGTCCCGTTTTTCATTTTCTTTTGATTGTATAATCTTTTGTTCTGCATTTTCTATCTTACTTTTTAGTTCTATAACTTTCCATGCATTTTTTTCTTTTGCAAGACCTTTTTTCCACTTTCTGATTTTCTGGAACAAGATCCTTCTGTCTCTTGGTATGCATGAATGATGTTTACTTTTCTTCTTCGGTATATATTTTTCCACTATTTTCTCCAATATTTTATATAATATCTCCATATTTACCCTTATGTCATCACTTACGAAAATGTTATCCCAATCTTTGTTTAATTCTTCATTAATTTCTGACCATTTTATATTTTTACTGTAGAAGTTGTATTTTCCATATCCTTCCCACTTTTTCATTTCTTGCTTATCTCTATTTTCACTTGCTTTGGAATGAACTGTTAATTCTATGACATTATGGTCTGAAATACTCGCATTATAAACTATTATTTCTTTAACATAATTCATCTCGTTCACAAATACTAGGTCTAAAGTATTTTCCTTTCTTGTTGGCAGGTGATTTATTTGTTGAATGTTGTATTCTAGTAGCATATCTAATAGCTTTTCAAATTGCCTCTTATCTTCTGCACTACTATTACTCTCTTTTTTATATGTATAAGTACAACCACAATCTCCTATTCGTTCTTTCCATTCTACGAAAGGAAAGTTGAAGTCACCAGATAGGAGAATAGTCCAGTCCTTGTGATTTCTACATATATCATCCAATTTTTCAATTATTAAGTCAAACTCTTTAGTATTAGGAGGTCTATATATTACTATGTTCATCAATTTTTCAGATTCAAATTCTACCGCTATTAGTTCACATTCTGAGTTACTATATTTCTCATATATTTTTCCTTGTTTTTTGTCTTTCCCATATATTGCGGTTCCCCCTTGATTCCTATTTTTTCTATCTGATCTATAAGTTTGGAACCCTTTTATTTGATCATCATTCCCAGTCTCTTGGGAATACCAGGTTCACTTATATTCATTATATCTATTTTCTTTTCATTTTGGGTTAGTTCTTCTAAGTACTCTATTTTTCTTTTTGAGTTACTCGTAACTAAACCCTGCGCATTCATCACTATGATGGTTTGCGTGTTTTCTCCTTCATTTAATAATGGTAGTAATAAGGATTTTCCCATGTCTCTTTCCTGTTCTGGTATGTTGTTCTTTTTTTCATTTCCAGAAATTCTGACATTAAAAAATCCAACTTTTCCATAATATTTGATCTTCCTTCATCATAATTATTAATTTTGTGTCTGAATCTGCAATTTTCTCTCCGTTTCTTTCTTGTCAATATCCTCTTGCATAATAAATACAGTTATTATCTCTTGAGTAGAATTTCGGAGCTGATGCTTTGAAATTTTTTGCTGACACCTCTGCATATCTCATTGGTGGTTTGCTTTTCTCTTTTACCTGATTTTTATTTCTCTCTTTATTTGTTTCTTTCTTATTTTGGATTTTATTACTTGGTTGGTTATTTATTTGATTATGATTCATGGCTACAGGGTGCATATATTTGCATTTTTTGTCGAACTTACATCCTTTTCCTTCTTTTAAGTTTTTACATATTTTTGGATGCAGATCTCTGCAATCATCCCCATATCCATCTAAGTATGCACATTTACCATATATTTCATAGTTTTGACATATCTTAGGATGTTTGTAGTAACATCTTTCTCCAAATCTGCAATTCCCTCTTTTCAAAAGGTTGCAGATTTTGTCTTTCTTGTCTATTTTTTCCTCTTTCCCGTCATTGTGTAGATCTGGGTAGAGCCTCTTCGGGATTTGCTTTTCTGTTGTCATATCGTAATTTATTTCTTCGTAGGTATGCTGCTTTATTGCCTCATATGTAGTATCAATGAGTATCTCTGCATCCATACTTTTATCTTGTTCTTTGTTTTCCTTATTTTTTTCTGTCATTTCATTTTTGTTTACTTCTCTTCGTTTTCTCTTTTCTCTTCTTCTTATTCTTCTCTTCATTCCTTCCTTCCTTCCTTCTTCTTCTTCATCCTCAACTATTTGTACATTCAATCTTGATTTAATAACATTGTCTATCCATGATAGACATGTTGAACAAAAAATTCTTGTATCTTTTCTCAAATCTTGTATTACCTCAGCACACTGTGGATGGGTCGGAATGTTGCATGCAGCACATTTTCTGATTAGGTTTTGTGGATTGACTATGCTATACCAAACCTTACACAGTTTGCATGCTTTTGGCATTCTTTTTCCTAATGCATCAATTAGGATATTCACAAGATTCACCTTATTCATTTTATTTGTCGGAATATGTTGGTTTATGTATATTTTCTTTATGAGTCTCTTGACCACTTGGATTTTATTTGGAACTTCTTCAATTATTTTCAAGATGTTTTCATTAGATTTGTTCCAGTTTGAAGGATTATATCCTTCTAATATATCTATGAATGCTTTTGTATCTTTTTGGTTAGGACTGTTGCTGATTTCATAGATGAGAAATGCCAGTTCCCTTCCTGCTACCTCATCGTATGGTCTTAACTTTTCAGTCTTGGAGGTATTATGGTCAAAACATTTCAGTCTTGGAGGGATTTATTCGGTCTCTACTTTTCACTCTTGGAGGGATTATGGTCTCAACTTTTCAGTCTTGGAGGGATTATGGTCTCTACTTTTCAGTCTTGGAGGATTATGGTCTTTACTTTTCAGTCTTGGAGGGATTTATGGTCTCTACTTTTCAGTCTTGGAGGGATTATGGTCTTAACTTTTTCAGTCTTGGAAAAGGATTATGGTCTCTACTTTTCAGTCTTGGAGGGATTATGGTCTTAACTTTTCAGTCTTGGAGGGATTATGGTCTCTACTTTTCAGTCTTGGAGGGATTATGGTCTCAACTTTTCAGTCTTGGAGGGATTATGGTCTCTACTTTTCAGTCTTGGAGGGATTATGGTCTCTACTTTTCAGTCTTGGAGGAGGGATTATGGTCTCTACTTTTCAGTCTTGGAGGGATTATGGTCTTAAATTTTCAGTCTTAGAGGATTATGGTCTCTGATTTTCAGTCTTAGAGGGATTATGGTCTCAACTTTTCAGTCTTGGAGGGATTATGGTCTCAACTTTTCAGTCTTGGAGGGATTACGGTCTCTACTTTTCAGTCTTGGAGGGATTACAGTCTCTACTTTTCAGTCTTGGAGGATTATGGTCTTAACTTTTCTCAGGTTTTCTTTAGGAGGGATTATGGTCTCTACTTTTCAGTCTTGTGAGGGATTATGCGGTCTTAACTTTTTCAGTCTTGAGGGATTAATTTTGGTCTACTACTTTTAGTCTTGGAAGGGATTATGGTCTTAACTTTCAGTCTGGAGGGCATTATGGTCTCTAATTTTCAGTCTTGGAGAGGGATAGTGGTCTTCTAGCTTTTCAGTCTTGGAGGGATTAATGGTCTTAAATTTTCAGTCTTAGAGGGATTTATGGTCTCTGATATTTCACTCTTAAGGAGGATTATGGTCTCCAAACTTTTCAGTCTTGGAGGGATTATGGTCTCAACGTTTTCAGTCCTTGGGGAGGGATTACTGGTGGCCCTCTACTTTTCGAGTCTTGGAGGGATTACCAGTCCTCTACTTTTCAGTCTTTGAGAGGTCTCTACTTTTCAGTCTTGGAGGGATTATGGTCTCAACTTTTCAGTCTTGGAGGGATTATGTCAAAACTTTTCAGTATTAGTTAGGGATTATGGTCGCCAACGTTCCAGTCTTGGAGTGGGATTATTTGGTCTTCAACTTTTCAGTTCTTGAGGGATTTGGGTCTATTACTTTTTAGGTCTTCGAGGGATTATAGTCTCTTTTTAAAGTCGCTCTACTTTTCAGTTCTTGGATGGATTATAGTCTCTTCTTTTCCAGTACTTGGATGGGATTATGGTAGCACCTTTTTACAGTCTTGAGGATTATGGTCGGGCACTTTTCAGTCTTGGGGGAATTACGGTCTTCTTTACTTTTGAGTCTTGGAGGGATTATGGTTCTCTACTTTTCAGTCTTGGAGGGAATTATGGTCCAACTTTGATTTCAGTCTTTGGAGGGATTATGGTCTCTTGATTTTCAGGTCTTGGAGGGAATTATGGTCTCTGATTTTCAGTCCTTGAGGGTTATGGGTCTCTACTTTCAGTCTTGGAGGGCTTATGGTCTCTACTTTTCAGTCTTGGAGGGATTATTTGGTCTCTATTTTTCAGTCTTAGGAAGGGATTATGGTCTCTACTTTTCCAGTTCCTTGGATGGATTATGGTCTCGACTTTTCAGTTTTCTTGGAGGATTATGGACTCTACTTTTCAGTTTCTTTGGAGGGATTTATGGGTCTCTACTTTTTTCAGTCTTGGAGGGATTATGGTCTCTACTTTTCAGTCCTTTGGAGGGATTATGGTCTCTGAGTTTCCAGGGCTTTTTGGAGGATTGGATGGTCTCTACTTTTCGTCTTGGAGGGGGGGAAAAATTTAATGGTCCTCTAACTTTTCAGGTCTTTTGGAGTGGATTAGGGTTTTATCTGGAATTTTCAGTCTTGGAGGGATTATGGTTTCTCTGATTTTCAAGTCTTGGGAGGGATTATGTCCTTTTTTTTCTCGGGGGATTTTCAGTCTTGAGGGATTTATGGCTCCTTTACTTTTCTTTTACCTTGGGAGGGATTATTTTGTTCTTCTACTTTTCCATTCTTGGAGGTTTATTAGGTTTTCTCTTTACTTTTCAGTCTTGGAGGGATTATAGGTCTTTTCAACTTATTCAGTTTTCTTGGAGGGATTATGGTCTTTTTCTACTCTTTTCAGTCCTTGGAGGGATTTTTAAATTGGGTGCTTTGATTTTTCAGTCTTGGAGGTATTATGGTCTCTAATTTTCAGGTCTTGGAGGGATTAATGTTCTCTACTTTTTTCAGTCCTT
This sequence comes from Macrobrachium nipponense, assembly GCF_015104395.2. Classification (NCBI taxonomy): domain Eukaryota; kingdom Metazoa; phylum Arthropoda; class Malacostraca; order Decapoda; family Palaemonidae; genus Macrobrachium; species Macrobrachium nipponense. The sequence goes on along the minus strand of NC_087220.1, from coordinate 44,005,310 downwards.
TTAGGGGATTTGGTCTCTAACTTTTCAGTCTTCGAGGGATTACGTTCTCTGCTGTTCAGTCTTGGGGGGATTTATGGTATCTGATTTTCAGTCTTGGAGGGATTATTGGTCTCTACTTTTTCAGGGTCCCTTTTATTAGGGATTATTTTGGTCTGGCTACTTTTTCAGTCTTGGAAGGGATTATGGTTTTATCTGATTTCAGTCTTGGAGGGTTATGGTTCTCTACTTTTCATCTTGGAGGGCTTATGGTCCCTCTACTTTTCGTCCTTGGGTTAGGGATTTTATTGGGTTATCCTGATTTTCAGTCTTGGGGGATTAATGGTCCTTCTAATTTTCAGTCTTGGAGGGATTATGGTCCTCTACCTTTTAATCTTGGAAGGGAGATGGTCCTCTTTTCAGTCTTGGAGGGAATTATGGTCAAAACATTTCCTGTCTTTTGTTGGAGGTGGTCTCTACTATTCATTTTTATCTTGGAGGGGTTGGGTCTACCTTTTCAGTCTTGGAGGGATTTATGGTTTCTCATTTACTTTTCATCTTGGAGGGATTTATGGTTCCCTTTATTTTAAGTCTTGGGGAGGATTTGGTCTCTACCGTTTTCAGTCTTTTGGCAGGGATTTTGTTCTCTTACTTTCTTCCGTCTTGGAGGGATTATGGTTATCTATTTTTCAGTTTGGAGGGATTATGGTTTTTCTCTACTTTTCAGTCTTGGAGGGATTATGGTCTCTACTTTTCATCTTGGAGGGATTATGGTTTTTCTCTTACTTTTCAGTCTTGGAGGGATTATTGGTCCTTCTCTTTTTCAGTCTTTGGGAGGGATTATTTTGTTCTTATTACTTTTTCAGTCTTTGGAGGGATTATGTTCTCTAACCTTTCAAGTCTTGGAGGGATTATGGTCCTTTTCCTTAATTTTTTTTAAGGTTTCTTGGCGGTGCTTATTGGTCTCTACCTTTTTCAGTCTTGGAGGGAATTATGGTTCTCTTTTACTTTTTCCCAGTTTAACTTGGAGGGATTATGGTCTCTACCCTTTTCAGTCTTGGAGGGATTATGGTCTTACTTTTCATCTTGGAGGGATTATGGTTTTATCTGATTTTCAGTCCTTTGGAGGGGAATTATGGTCTCCTAACTTTTTCAGTCCTTGGAGGGATTCTGTCTCTAATTTTCAGTCTTGGAGGGATTTAGGGTCTTTTCGACCGGGTTAAGCTTTCAGGCATTATGGTCTAACTTTTCAGTCTTGGGGATATGGTCTTTCTTTTGTCTTGGAGGTGGTCTCTACTTTTCCAGTCTTGGTTTTGTTGGTGGGTGTCTACCTTTTCAGTCTTGGAGGGATTATGGTCTCAACTTTTCAGTCTTGGAGGGATTGGAAGGTTTTCAAAACATTTCCTTTTCTCTTTTGGAGGGTTTGTTCTCTAATTTTCAGTCTTTGGAGGGATTATGGTCTCCAACTTTTCAGGTCTTTGGAGGAATTATGGTACCCCCTGCTAATTTTAGTCTTTGAGGGATTTATTGGGTCTCTACCTTTTCAGTCTTGGGAAAAAGGGATTATGTTTCACTTTTCAGTCTTGGAGGGATTTATGGTTCTCTTAACTTTTCAGTCTTGGGAGGGATTATGGTCTTTTTACTGGTTTCAAGTCTTGGAGGGATTATGGTTCTCCGGGTCTTTTTCATCTTGGAGGGATTATCGGTCCCTAATAATATTTAACGTCTTGGAGGGATTATGGGTCTCTAACTTCTCAGTTTGGAGGGATTAGGTTCTCTTACCTCTTTTCAAGGCTTGGAGGGATTATGTTCTTTCTTTACTTTTCAGTCTTGAGGGATTATTGGTTCTTACTTTTCAGTGGTTGGAGGGATTATGGTTCTCTACTTTTCAGTCTTGGAGGGATTATGTTTCTCTATTCTTTTTCAGTCTTTTGGAGGTAGATGCGTATTCAACTTTTCAGGTCTTGACATTATTCTCTACTTTCAGTCTTTGAGGATTTATTTGTTCTTCTACTTTGTTTTTTCAGTATTGGAGGGATTATGGTCTCTAATTTTAAGTCTTGAGGGCTTATGGTTCTATTACTTTTCAGTATTTGGTGGAGGATTATGGTTCTCTACTTTTCAGGTCTTGGGTAGGGATTTATGGTCTCTAACTTTTCAGTCTTGGGAGGGTATGTTATGGTTTCTCTACTTTTCAGGTCTTTGGAGGGGATTATGGTATATTGATTTTCAGTCTGAGGAAGTATGGTTGTCTACATTTTCAGTCTTGGGGGATTATTGGTTCTCTAATTTTCAGTCTTGGAGGGATTATCTTCCCCTCTACCTTTTCAAGTCTTTTGGAGGCATTAATGGTTCCTACTTTTCAGTCTTGGAGGAATTATGGGTTCACAAAACATTCTGGGTCTTGGAGGTGGTCTATAACTTTTCAAGTCTTTTCTTGGACGGGGTGGGTCTACCTTTCAGTCTTGGAGGGACTAATGGTCTTTCAAACTTTTCAGTCTTGGAGGGATTATTGGGGTCAAAACATTTTGTTTCTTCGGAGTGGTTCTTCTACTTTTCAGTCTTGGAGGAGGGATTATGGTTCTTTCAAACTTTCAGTCTTGGAGGGATATGGTCCCTTAATTTTAAGTCTGGAGATTATGGTTCTCTACCTTTCAGTTTTCTTGGGAGGATTATGTTTCACTTTTCAGTCTTGGAGGTGGAGTTATGGTTCTCTACTTTTCAGTCCTTGGAGGGAATTATGTCTTTAAACTTTTCAGTCCTTGGAGGGATTATGGTCTCTGACTGTTTTCAGTCTTGGATGGATTATGTTTTCTTCTTTACTTTTCAGTCTTGGAGGGATTATGGTCTCTACTTTTCAGTCTTGGAGGGATTATTGGCTTCTTAACCTTTTTCAGTTCTTGGAGGTGGAATTATTGTTCTCTTAAAAACTTTTCAGTCCTTTGGAGGGATTATGTTCTCTACTTTTCAGTCTTTGGGAGGGAGTTATGGTCTTCTATTTTAGTCTTGGAGGATTATGGTCTTACTTTTTCAGTCTTTGGAGGGACTTATATTCTATTACGTTTCAGGTCTTGGACGTGATTAAGTTCTCTTTACTTTTCAGTCCCTTTGAGGGATTAGGTTCTCTACTTTTTTTTTCCTTTTTTTTCCAGTCCTTGGAGGGACATGGTCTCTAATTTAAGTCTTTTGGAGGGACATGGTCTCAAACTTTAAAGTTCTTGGAGGGATATGTCTCTCTTTCTGTTCTCTGGAGGGATTATTTTCTTTTGGTTACTTTTCAGTCTTGGAGGGATTATGGTCTCTACTTTTCAGGTCTTGGGAGGGATTATGGTCAAACTTTACTTTTCAGTCCTTGGAGGAATTATGGTTAAAACATTATTGGTCTCTGGAGGGTCTCTTACTTTTCAGTCTTCTTGGAGGGGATTTATGTTCTTTACTTTTCAGTCTTGGAGGGATATGGTTCTCTACTTTTCAGTCTTGGAGGGATTATGGTCGCAACTTTTCAGTCTTGGAGGAATATCTTGTTAAACATTTATTTGGGATTGAGTGGTCTCTACCTTTTCAGTCTTTGGAGGGGATTAAGGGTTTCTTGATTTTCAGGTCTTGGAGGGGATATGGTCGCAACTTTACAGTCTTGGAGGGATTATTAATGGTCTCTAACTTTTCAGTCTTCGAAGGGATTATGGTTTCTTCGATTTTCAGTTCTTGGAGGGTTATTGTCGGCAATTACCAGTCTGGAGGATTATGGTCCTTCTTTACTTTCATTCCTTCGAGGGATTTATGGTTCCTCATGATTTTCAGTCTTGGAGGGATGATGGTCTCTACCTTCAGTTCTTGGAGGGATTATAGTCTCTACTCGATTTTCTTACGGGAGGGATTAGGTCTCTACTTTTTCATCTTGGAGGGAATTATGGTCTTATTTTCAGTCTTGGAGGGATCTATTTGTCCTCTTAGTTTTCAGTTGGAAGGGTTATGGTCTTACTTTTACTCTTGGAGGGATTATGGTCTCTACTTTTCAGTCTTGGAGGGATTATGGTCTCTACTTTTCAGTCTTGGAGGGATTATGGTCTCTACTTTTCAGTCTTGGAGGGATTATGGTCTCTACTTTTCAGTCTTGGAGGGATTATGGTCTCTACTTTTCAGTCTTCGAGGGATTATGTTCTCTGATTTTCAGTGTTGGAGGGATTATGGTCGCAACTTTACAGTCTTGGAGGGATTATGTTCTCTACTTTTCAGTCTTGGAGGGATTATGGTCTCTACTTTTCAGTCTTGGAGGGATTATGGTCTCTACTTTTCAGTCTTGGAGGGATTATGGTCTCTACTTTTCAGTCTTGGAGGGATTATGGTCTCTAATTTTCAGTCTTGGAGGGATTATGGTCTCTACTTTTCAGTCTTGGAGGGATTATGGTCTCTACTTTTCAGTCTTGGAGGGATTATGGTCTCTACTTTTCAGTCTTGGAGGGATTATGGTCTCAACTTTTCAGTCTTGGAGGGATTATGGTCTCTACTTTTCAGTCTTGGAGGGATTATGGTTTCTACCTTTCAGTCTTGGAGGCATTATGGTCTACTTTTCAGTCTTGGAGGAATTATGGTCAAAACATTTCTGTCTTGGAGTGGTCTCTACTTTTCAGTCTTGGAGGGATTATGGTCTCTAATTATCAGTTTTGGAGGGATTATGGTCTCTAATTATCAGTCTTGGAGGGATTATGGTCTCTACTTTTCAGTCTTGGAGGGGTGTCTACCTTTCAGTCTTGGAGGCCTTATGGTTTACTTTTCAGTCTTGGAGGGATTATGGTCTCAACTTTTCAGTCTTGGAGGGATTATGGTCTCTAATTATCAGTCTTGGAGGGATTATGGTTTCTACTTTTCAGTCTTGGAGAGATAAGAGTGTATACTTGTCAGTCTCGGAGAGATTATGGTTTCTACTTTTCAGTAGTCATGGTTAGATTAAATTAACTGTTTTTAAGTCTTGGGAAGATTAAGTTCTCTATTTTTCAAATATCGGAGATATTAGGGTCTCTTTTTTCAGTCTTGGAGAGATATCTTAAAATCCTCTATTTAGTTCCTTTTGAAATGTGTTACGTACTTCCTGGGGATTTTGAATTTCCTTACATAGTTTCTTTATATTTTGGAGTCTTTTTATAATTCCTGACTAATTTATCATTCTTTACATAGTTCCATATGCTCGAATTTTCTGTGATTCCTTGATATGTTAGAATTGTTTGAATAAATATCTTGATATTTTAATGTTCTTTACAATGTTCGTTGATATTTTAAATTTCATTACATCGTTCCCTGCTGTTTGAAAAGTCCTTTCCTGATTTCATTGTAACAGTGATGTAGCTTGCTAGTATTTTGTAATTTTTTTTTTACATAGTTCCTTGATAGTTTAAAATTTTCCTTTATAGCCTACTAGTGATTAAATCTTTCTTACTGGTTGGAATGATTTTTTTTTTCGGGTTTGAAACCTTTTTCTTGGGTCCTTGGTATTCAGTACCTAAAATTATTTCTAAAATTTCTTTCGTAGTTAACCTTTCAATTTACAATCTTTTCACCCGGATGTTATAAAATTCTTTTTATAATCTAATGGTATTTTAAAATTCCTTGAATACCATTAATCTTTTAAACTCCTTGTAAAGACTACTGATATTTTGAAATTCCTTGATAAAGAGTAATGATATTTTAAAATTCCATTCATATTTTAATGAGATTTTAAAATTCCATATTTTAAAGAGGTTTCAAGATTCCATTCATATTTTAATGAGATTTTTAAAATTCCATTCATACTTTAATGAGATTTTAGAATTCCATTCATATTTTAATGAGATTTTAAAATTCCATTCATATTTTAATGAGATTTTAAAATTCCATTCATATTTTAATGAGATTTTAAAATTCATTCATATTTTAGTTTGAGAAATTTTATTCTTTTATTCATCATAGTTTTAGGGAGAGTTTTAAAATTCCCATTCATATTTTAATGAGGTTTTAAAATTCCATTCATATTTTATAGAGATTTTAAAAATAATCCCACAGTGCGCACCTCAGTATTTTAAGATTCAGTGCTTAATTTAACATCTTAATACTTTGAAAGTCTTGCATAGTTTAATGATTTGTTAAAACTCCCTGTTCGTGTAATATTTTACAATTCTTTGTATATTTCGATGAAATTTTACAATATCCGATGTACCTCGCATTTAAAAAAAAAAAATCTCTAGTAATGTAGTTTTTAATTTTACATATTTACATACTTTCTCGTATCCTTCCTACCGATTTCATTAAGAACTCCAACTTCTGCCTCTACGCGGACTTTATGAATGACACCTCTCACTAGAGAATTTTGTCTCGAAGGTGAGAGAAACAGCTGTGAGGAAAAAAAGTAGATAGAATTTTACGATGCGTTAGAAAGTAAAGGTAAAGTCGACTCGAGGTATGTTTTTGAGAACATATCGTAATTTGTGAGGTGAAGGTGTTGGGTCGGAGAGAGAGAGAGAGAGAGAGAGAGAGAGAGAGAGATTAATTTGCAACTTTACTGTATGATAAAATTAGGTTTACTTACATTGTATATTTGGATGATAAAGGTTATTACTAGTTGGCATAGTTTGTTATCACATTCTCACCATTTAGAGAGAGAGAGAGAGAGAGAGAGAGAGAATTTATCGACTGAAGTCCATTATTAGAGAGAAAATGTTAAGACTATTGAAATGCTTGTTGATAGTTAACATATTTTGGTATCACATTTTGACGAGTTCTTATCATTATAAAGATACCGTAGAGAGAGAGAGAGAGAGAGAGAGAGAGAGAGAGAGAGAGAGAGAGAGAGAGAGAGAGAGAGAGGCTCTTACGATACGGTTCACTTTCACTGGGGCCCTAATAATAATAAGTTTGCGCGGTTCAACATAGTCGGTGAAGCCCCGAAGCGCGTAAGAGGACGGACGGTAAAGAGGGGTATTGGGGTTGGGTGGGGAGGGAGGGAGGGACGGGTAAGGCACTAGGGGTAGTATTTTAGGTGAGGGTCTCAGATAGCGGAGGGGTAGGGGAGGTACTACAGGTAAAGGGTAATAGCAGCAGCAACAGCAGACTTTGGAGCATCAGCAGGAGAATCGAGTAGAAGCAGCATTAGCAGCAGCTGCACAGTATTGAGTAGCAGAGGAAGCAGACTGGGCAGCGGCCATGCCATGCAGACAGACATGTTAAGATTTTGACATTCATCGAAACGCCTGGCAGGTTTATTGTTCCAAGGAAGAAGGTTCTGGGCACCTCGGGCGCTGATGGCCGGGCCTCAGTTCGGCGTAGCAAATGGTATGCAGCTACGAATAACCTCTTTTACATCTCTCTCTCTCTCTCTCTCTCTCTCTCTCTCTCTCTCTCTCTGAAAGGAATCCCTTCCTCGACTCCTATACAGAAGGAAGCACACGAATCATCCTTCGATTCTTGTTCACAAAGAAAAGAAGAAGAAGGTGACACAATTGTCAACGGATAAACTGAGATGATCTAATGTGCGCTGATTATATTATTCATTATTTATCTCCTCAGGTCTTCGTTCAGGTCTACTCCGATTTGATCTATCTGTCTGTCTCTGTCTTCTTTGAAACGGTGGCTCTGAAAACTCCTTTGGAGTTTCATTCCTATAACAAAATAGATTCAATTCGATGGAATATTCAGCTTCAATGACGCAAGAAGTATTACCGAGAAGATTTAGAGTAATATGCACTCATTGAACGAATAACTCTCGCATATGTACATGCATATATGCCTGTTATGTAAGGATATAAACTTGGATTTTCCACTCATGCACGTGTCTGTGTATGCATATAAACATGACACCAAAATTCAGGTGTATGTGTAGGTACGTAAACTCCCTATTTCAGAAAAGTATGCGTATGAGTGTTTTTGTGTGTAAACGTATATGAGGCCTACAAATATAAATACATAGTTTACACATAATACTTACATGTGTACAAACACTAAACAGCTTGTTTGTATTTACCCACACTTTCATTTCTCGGAAAACCTTGGTGGTGTTGTTATTCATTATTATTGATAACTTTCACATTCATTGGATGATGAATGGAAATGAAACCGGTTTTCTAACCTTAAAAAGATGTCTAGTCACTTCTGGTCACATTTAGGTTTATGGGGGAAATTCGTATTTTATATATATATAATATATATATAGATATTAATTATATATATATATATTATTATATAATAATATTTAATTTATATACATGTATATATGTGTGTTTGTATATGTGGTTATATAATGCTTGTGTATGTTTGTGAGTTGGACAGCTTTACCCAATTCGTTCTCTATATTTAATTATTGTATAATTAATGTCATATATTTTCTAAAGACTGATGTTATGGGAGAACTGTATTCTAAGCACAATAATGTCCAGTATGTCTTTTGTAACTTCATGTCCCGTGAGGAGAGATAAAGTTACTTCCCATAATCTTACCAGTCCTATTCTTCTTCGAAATTTTAACTGTGAAGAGAGCTTTTCAATTAACAATTGGCTTTCAATTAACAATTGGACTTTACTAATTGAACGGAAGTTCCATAACACTACTTAGGTCACTACATCCTTCTCCACAAAAACAAGCTAGCCACTTTATAACTTGCCCCCTCTATAGTCACACAATATGTGACTTGCATTTGCTTTCAAGGTAAAGAACATCGAGTAGCCTTGCAATGCACCTGGTCAGACATTCATCTAGAATCAACACTACTCCGAAGACAGTTCTAGAGGTGCTGTGCATCTACAAAAATACTGCCTAAAGGAAACCATGCATTTCTCAGGTGACGCAACACAGTCTCTCTTGAAGAAAAGGAAAAGTTATGTAAAATGGGACCGGAAACATTAAGTAAAAGTGGGAAGACTTAAGACACACAGAACAGGAAGCACTTAATTTTTGGAAAGTACTACGGAGAGAACTGGAGACTGGGAGGAGAGTTTACTTGTTACAGGATTCTCATATTCTGTGGAAGTTTGAATTTCAAGTTAATGATCCCTGTGGCCTTGTTCCATATGAATAGGTTTCATCTTCTGGATAATAATAATAATAATAATAATAATAATAATAATAATAATAATAATAATAATAATAATATCTGTTTTAGCCCTTAGTTACTTTGTTATTGTTGGGTGGTCGTAATGGAACAAAGTGTACGTGGTGGAAAGTAGAAGTGGCAATTGTGGGAAAGATGAGTGAGAATGGTGGAGAATATGAGAAAGGTTAGGATTGAAAAAATGACAAAGGATATGAGGAAGATTGAGAGTAAGAGGAAGGTTGAGAGTGAAAGGGTGGTAAAGAATATGAGGAAGATTGAGAGTGAAACAGTGGAAGACAATATGAGAAAGATTGAGAGTGAATATGAGAAAAGTTCAGTGACAGAATGTTAGACAATATGGGAAAGGTTGAGAGAGAGAGAGTGGTAGAGAGTATGAGGAAGATTGGAAGTAAAAGAATGGTAGGGAATGAGAAAAATGAGAATAGTAAGTAGCTCAATGACAGTTGCATGAGAGGAACTGTAGAGCAATTTCGGTGTCTTTGTCGAATTCTTTGCGTGAACTGGTGTCACAATTCTTATGGTCGTTTTCCCAGAGGATGGATGTATGATATTTAGAGCCAAAGCCCAGGCACTGGGGCCAAGAAGGCCATTCAACGCCGTATTTTCCCAGAGGTAATAGGCGGGCGAGTTATTTGTGAATATGAGTGAATTATCAAACATGACAGTTTGAAGGGAAGCTTAGAATTTTGCGGTTTTATTGTGACCCGCTACCACGTGTACCAGACTTCCAAGGTCTGTTGCTAGTTTATGATTGAGTTGCAGAATGAGGTTGCTAGTCTCATAACTCTATAGATGCTCTCTGGCGGTTACCCATTCAAGTTCTGACCAGGGCGATTAATTTCATAGCAGCCGCACTCTTAGGGAATTGCCGAGAACCTAGAGGCTCTAACCTTTTGACCACCTCTGAAAGTTAAAAAAGTTGTTAAATTTGGTAAAATGTATATATTGGTATATATATATATATTTGATATAATATATATTATATATAATATATTTATATATATATATATATATTATATATATATATTTGTATACATTACCATTGTATATAATATAGTCTTATATGTATATATATCTATATATATTACATATATATATAGTGTATACATACATATATATATAATATATATATATATAATATATTATATATATATATATATATATAGATATATATATATATATATATATATATATATATATATTAGCAATACACAGAATCTTGAACCCCTCTGAGGTGGGATTTGTGTATGTGTGTGCGCGTTAGACAGAGAGAGAGAGAGAGAGAGAGAGAGAGAGAGAGAGGAGGACAAAAAACCTAGAATAATGTGGCCAGCAAAAGAGGAAGAAGAAGAAGAAGAAGAAGAATCCAGTAGGTCCCATTTGGAACGTAAACAAAGGTTCCAGGAGGGGCACGGGGCCATTTCTCAGGGCCTCATTTGGGCATTCAGGTATTTCCTAGCAGATGAACGGTCAGGAATGTGGGCTCCTAGCAAGATTCAGGTAGCAATAGCAGTAGCTGGTCCGCGGCTTTATACATGTACAGCATGTTATTATATGGAGAAACGTATAATAACATATTGTGTAGATCACGCGGCGCTGGATACGATACCAAGAGCAGAATTTCGCTGAGAATATCTTGTAAAATTTACGTGTAGGTTTCAGCATAAGGATTTGTTATAATATACTGATAGTTAACATCGAATTTATTTTGATTTGTCAGTCAGTTCATCCATCAGTTTCTTTGGGAATTTACTTTATTGTTAACTGAGAAACCTTTCGTCATATTCCTATCACAAGCTGTAACTTTCAGTAGAAACAATACCAAACCGTCAGTTTGTTCATGTTCTGCAGAGCTTAGAAAGGTATGTTAAAATATCCGAGTGCTTTATTAACTTTCAGGATGAGATTGCTCCAGCAGCTTGGGTTTGAGTATCCATTGTTGGTCACCCATTCAGATACAGACTAGACCCAATATTCGTCACCTTGATCGAGATACCAGTATTATGGAGAACATGGCACTGAATTATATTATATATGTATATATATGTATATATATATATATATATATATATATATAATAATATATATATATATATATATATAATATATATATATATATATATATAATATATATATATATATATATATATTTATTGATTTATATATATATATATATATATATATATATATATATATATATATATATTATAAATATAAAACACGATGAGTTTGGATATACGGTGAGGAACAGTTTTTATTAACGTAAATGCGTAAAATACTCCGATTGACTGAAACATTGCTATACATAACCAATAGAACACTGCTTAAGATACAAATTTACAATTACAGAAGTGTTTGTATGATTACAAATACAGAAAGGCTGAATAAAAAAAAAACATGAATAACATAGATGCATACATACTAAAGGCCTGAAAAAAAAGAGAAGAATTTAGTATGCAGTATATGCAAAATCCCTGAGCAGCACACACGGACAGAAACCTCCACCCATACAAAGGCAGAGAAAGCTGCTGTCCAAAAGTCTGGAGGAGTGAGGCGAAAAGAATTCCGGAAGAAGAGGCAGGCGAGGGGCCGCGAGAAAAATAAGCACGAAAGCGTCTTCTTCAGTTTAGTAGGCAAAAGCATCGCGTGATAGGACAGGTTTGATCGCAGAAACGGACGGAGGAAAAAAAAAAAAGATTAAAAAGATAGAAAAAAGAAAGAAAGAAGGAAAAATACCGATGGGGTTACCCTCTGGAGAGAGAGAGAGAGAGGAAAAGAAAAAGTAGTAGACGGAGGCAGACGACGATATATAGCAGGGGTATGAGTTTGAGAAAAAAGGGGCATGCCACAGACCTGGGCATGATGCTGGCCATCGGCGTGGGTTACCTTTGGTCTGGTTAAAAGCAATTTTAATTCCAGAGTTGGTGAATATTCGGGGTGCATTTGTTTTTTATCCTGAGATTTTTTATTTTCAATTTCAGCCTCAGTATTGTATTGTATTTTTTCATGTCGTCTAATGTTACGATTACGGCAGTCAACGCTGGTAATATGATAATTATATATATATATATATATATATATATATATATATATATATATATATATATATATATTTATATATGATATTCCTATTACATCATGTAATTGATTAAACAAATGATTTTATTATTGCAGGTGGAATGAGGAAGCACTTTGTTTTCAAGTTGCAGGATAAATACTATGCGTAAGTGTTTGTCGCCCACGCACTTCAGCTAGTATTGATCAAGCACTGTAAATGCTGAAGAATTAAGGTTCTTGGCTATTTTCTCGTTTTTCTCTCTACATCTCTCCCATAAGATAACTTATTTATCATATATATATATATATATATATAAATAATATATATATATATATATATATATATATATATATATATATATATATATATATGTGTGTGTGTGTGTGTGTGTGTGTGTGTATGTGTATGTGTTGCATCTCACAATTAACTAGCTGATCGTGTTGGGATAGACAGCAGTTTGATCGAAGAAACCTTTCGAACCGAATAAATTTCGGGTAAATGGACTGAAATGAAATTTGAGGTGAATGGTATTTCATCACAAATTGATGTATAAATATACTGATTTATCAACATCAATGACTTAAATAGATGAAAGAAGATTACTGGTGAATTTTACATCATTCGTTTTTAAAATAGCACTGGGATGACCTTCCGGCCATTGTAACCTGCCTCATTCCTGTCGTGATCTGATGATGTCATTAGAGTAAGCATTTCGTCGCACTGTCGCTATTGATCGTATGTGACTTTTATTTTCTTGTTTTTTTTTCGTCGGTGTTTTAATCAATTTCGACGTATCCCTTCCTTCAGGTTACCTGTCGAGTATTGTTTGTGGATTTTTCGTTACTGATTTTATGACAGTAAAGCAACCGAGATGGGTACGATTATTCAAAAGAAGCTATGCCACTTTCCAGGTGTTACTTTGCTCCATGGAATGCAGAGATGCGTAGTAGATGTCACAATTAAGAAGCAAATTAAAATTGCTCTATTTTTATTTTCTGTTGCTCAGAACATTTAAATAGTCAAAACCACTTTTTTCTCCATGAATATATCCTGTGACTAACAGTATTTTTTTATTTTTTGCATTAACTGTATTTTGTAAGTCACGCCTAAAGAAGTAGGAGTCGAGAAGCATTTTTTATTTTGAGCTACATAGGTATTTCCATTTTAGTTGCCAGGTTTGTCCAGAAAACGTGGCGACAGCCATCATTGTAAAATAATTTCAAGAATTTTGTTTTAAGATTATTTCTACATTATCTAAACATCTTTCACATTAAGGAAGTGGCACAATCTGTGGCCTCTGTGTTCACGGGATCATTTACCTGGCCTATGTGGATGAGGTTTGACGTCACTCAGTGAGAGGCCTTCTGATTTTACATTATTATGTTACCTCTCTCTCTCTCTCTCTCTCTCTCTCTCTCTCTCTCTCTCTCTCTCTCTCTCAAGAAAGTAGATGAATTGCTTTCTCTTTCCCTCTTAAGAAGGTAGATGAACCGCTCTCTCTCTCTCTCTCTCTCTCAGGAAAGTAGATGAACTCTATCTCTCTCTCTCTCTCAGGAAAGTAGATGAACTATCCTCTCTCTCTCTCTCTCTCTCTCTCTCTCTCTCTCTCTCTCTCTCCTAAGAAGGTAGATGAACTGCTCTCTCTCTCTCTCTCTCTCTCTCTCTCTCTCTCTCTCAACTCTCTCTCAAGAAGGTAGATGAACTGCTCTCTCTCTCTCTCTCTCTCTCTCTCTCTCTCTCTCTCAGGAAAGTAGATGAACTGCCCTCTCTCTCTGTCTCTCTCTCTGTCTCTCTCTCTCTAGAAGGGATGAACTGCTCTCTCTCTCTCTCTCTCTCTCTCTCTCTCTCTCTCTCTCTCTCTCTCTCTCCTAAGAAGGTAGATGAACTGCTCTCTCTCTCTTCATGCAACATTCCGACCCATCCACAGTGTGCTGAGGTAATACAAGATTTGAGAAAAGATACAAGAATTTTTTGTTCAACATGTCTATCATGGATAGACAATGTTATTAAATCAAGATTGAATGTACAAATAGTTGAGGATGAAGAAGAAGAGGAAGAGGAAGAAGAAGAAGAAAAAGAAGAAGAGGAAAACGGAAGAAAAGTAAACAAAATGAAATGACAGAAAAAAATAAGGAAAACAAAGAACAAGATAAAAGTATGGATGCAGAGATACTCATTGATACTACATATGAGGCCAATAAAGCAGCATACCTACGAAGAAATAAATTACGATATGACAACAGAAAAGCAAATCCCGAAGAGGCTCTACCCAGATCTATACAATGACGGGAAAGAGGAAAAAATAGACAAGAAAGACAAAATCTGCAACCTTTTGAAAAGAGGGAATTGCAGATTTGGAGAAAGATGTTACTACAAACATCCTAAGATATGTCAAAACTATGAAATATATGGTAAATGTGCATACTTAGATGGATATGGGGATGATTGCAGAGATCTGCATCCAAAAATATGTAAAAACCTAAAAGAAGGAAAAGGATGTAAGTTCGACAAAAAATGCAAATATATGCACCCTGTAGCCATGAATCATAATCAAATAAATAACCAACCAAGTAATAAAATCCAAAATAAGAAAGAAACAAATAAAGAGAGAAATCAGGTAAAAGAGAAAAGCAAACCACCAATGAGATATGCAGAGGTGTCAGCAAAAAATTTCAAAGCATCAGCTCCGAAATTCTACTCAAGAGATAATAACTGTATTTATTATGCAAGAGGATATTGCAGAGAAACGGAGAAAATTGCAGATTCAGACACAAAATTAATAATTATGATGAAGAAGATCAAATATTATGGAAAAGTTGGATTTTTAATGTCAGAATTTCTGGAAATGAAAAAAAGAACAACATAACCAGAACAGCGGAAAGAGACATGGGGAAAATCCTTATTACTATCAGTATTAAATGAAGGAGAAAACACGCAAACCATCATAGTGATGAATGCGCAGGGTTTAGTTACGAGTAACTCAAAAAGAAAAATAGAGTACTTAGAAGAACTAACCCAAAATGAAAAGAAAATAGATATAATGAATATAAGTGAAACCTGGTATTCCCAAGAGACTGGGAATGATGATCAAATAAAAGGGTTCCAAACTTATAGATCAGATAGAAAAAATAGGAATCAAGGGGAACCGCAATATATGGGAAAGACAAAAAACAAGGAAAAATATATGAGAAATATAGTAACTCAGAATGTGAACTAATAGCGGTAGAATTTGAATCTGAAAAATTGATGAACATAGTAATATATAGACCTCCTAATACTAAAGAGTTTGACTTAATAATTGAAAATTGGATGATATATGTAGAAATCACAAGGACTGGACTATTCTCCTATCTGGTGACTTCAACTTTCCCTTCGTAGAATGGAAAGAAACGAATAGGAGATTGTGGTTGTACTTATACATATAAAAAAGAGAGTAATAGTAGTGCAGAAGATAAGAGGCAATTTGAAAAGCTATTAGATATGCTACTAGAATACAACATTCAACAAATAAATCACCTGCCAACAAGAAAGGAAAATACTTTAGACCTAGTATTTGTGAACGAGATGAATTATGTTAAAGAAATAATAGTTTATAATGCGAGTATTTCAGACCATAATGTCATAGAATTAACAGTTCATTCCAAAGCAAGTGAAATAGAGATAAGCAAGAAATGAAAAAAGTGGGAAGGATATGGAAAATACAACTTCTACAGTAAAAATATAAAATGGTCAGAAATTAATGAAGAATTAAACAAAGATTGGATAACATTTTCGTAAGTGATGACATAAGGGTAAATACGGAGATATTATATAAAATATTGGAGATAATAGTGGAAAAATATATACCGAAGAAGAAAAGTAAACATCATTCATGCATACCAAGAGACAGAAGGATCTTGTTCCAGAAAATCAGAAAGTGGAAAAAAGGTCTTGCAAAAGAAAAAAATGCATGGAAAGTTATTAAGAACTAAAAAGTAAGATAGAAAATGCAGAACAAAAGATTATACAATCAAAAGAAAATGAAAACGGGACTTGGAAGAAAAAACCCTATTAAATATCAAGCAAAAACCCCAAACTATTATACTCATATGCGAAGAAGATGAATAAAAGAAGAATAGAAATAGGCCCTCTGAGAATTGAAGAAGGGAGATTAACGAATGAAAAAAAGGAAATTTGCAACATACTGGCAGAACGATATAAGAGAGAATTCACCCCTAGAATAGATAATGAAGATAATGATATAGAAGTAAGGGATGAAAATAGTGAATATTTAGCTGACATAGATATTAATGAAGCTGATATTGTGCAGGCTATTAATGAAATTAAAAATGGAGCTGCTGCAGGGCCTGATGGAATTCCTGCTATTTTGTTAAAGAAAGTAGTTCATTCTATCGCAAAGCCACTTGCAATATTATTAAGACAAAGTGTAGATACAGGCAAGATATATGATGAGCACAAATTAGCATATATTACCCCTACTTCAAAAGTGGATCAAGACTAGAGGCAAGTAATTATAGGCCTGTGAGTCTAACATCACATATTATGAAAGTGTATGAAAGGGTAATGAAGAAAAATATTATGAAACATTTAATAAAAAATAATTTGTTTAATAAAGGACAACATGGTTTCGTACCCGGAAAAAGTACACAAACCCAACTGTTAGTCCACCGTGAAAACATATTCAAAAATATGAAAAGCGGAAATGAAACAGATGTGGTTTATTTAGACTTTGCAAAAGCTTTTGATAAAGTAGACCATAATATATTGGCGAAGAAAATTAGAAAACACAATAATATCGTGGATAAAGTAGGAAGATGGTTAAAAGAATTTTTACACAACAGAAACAGATAGTTATTGCAAACGACGAGAAATCGGATGAAGCCAAGGTAATATCCGGTGTGCCGCAAGGTACGGTGTTAGCTGCAATACTGTTTGTTATTATGATTGAAGACATAGACAATAATGTTAAGGATTCGGTAGTGAGTAGTTTCGCAGATGACACAAGAATAAGTAGAGAAATTACTTGTGATGAAGATAGGAACGCTCTACAAAGAGACCTTAACAAAGTATATGATTGGGCAGAGGTAAATAGGATGGTATTTAACTCTGATAAATTTGAATCAATAAATTATGGAGACAGAGAAAGAAAGCTATATGCATAAAAGGGACCTAATAATGAGACCATCACAAATAAGGAAGCAGTTAAAGACCTTGGTGTGATGATGAATAGGAACATGTTATGCAATGATCAAATAGCAACTCTGTTGGCAAAATGTACAAAGCAAAAATGGGAATGTTGTTACGGCACTTCAAAACAAGAAAAGCTGAACACATGATTATGCTTTATAAAACATATGTTCGTAGTCCACTTGAATATTGCAATATGATATGGTACCCACACTATCAAAAGGATATTGCACAAATAGAGAGTGTACAAAGGTCCTTTACAGCTAGAATAGAAGAAGTTAAGGACCTAGACTACTGGGAAAGACTACAATTCTTAAAATTATATAGTCTAGAAAGGAGAAGAGAACGCTACATGATAATTCAGGCATGGAAACAGATAGAAGGAATAGCAGAAAATATCATGGATAACTAAAATATCAGAAAGAACAAGCAGAGGTAGATTAATAGTGCCCAAAACTATACCAGGAAAAATAAGGAAAGCACACAGGACATTAATCCACTACGCACCAGCATCGATAATGCAGCGTCTATTCAATGCGTTGCCAGCTCATCTGAGGAATATATCAGGAGTGAGCGTAGATGTGTTTAAGAATAAGCTCGACAAATATCTAAACTGCATCCCAGACCATCCAAGATTGGAAGATGCAAAATATACCGGAAGATGTACTAGCAACTCTCTGGTAGACATTAGAGGTGCCTCACACTGAGGGACCTGGGGCAACCCGAACAAGATGTAAGGTCTGTAAGGTAAGGTCTGTAAGGTCTCTCTCTCTCTCTCCCTTAAGAAGGTAGATGAACTGCTCTCTCTCTCACTCTCTCTCTCTCTCTCTCTCTCTCTCTCTCTGTCGATTCTGAGACTGCTATGCTCGGTTCCTCACCAAAACGAAATAAATTAATGAAAATAACAAACTTCTGTCAGCTGGTATCCAAGGTGAGGGAGGCGCCTGGTCTGAAAAGCTTCATCGCAAGATCGTCTCCGCCCGGAAAGTCATTTTGTGGAAATAAGCGGCCACACCTGCGACACCGAGGCATCAACTCGTTAATTCGAGGATGACTATGCATTTTGCTGGAATGTCACCCCCTTGTCACCCTTCACACTCCTCATTCCGTGTGACGTTTCCCTGTCCGAAATCGAGAGGAGGAGTCTTGGACAGATGGCGTTCGATCCAGACCTGCTTCTTTGGTGGTCTGGAGGCTTTCCTTGTGTCGCTCGTCAGGTCTCAGGTGGTTTGGAAACTTTTATTCAAGTCTTTGTCAATTTCTGTTGGTGAACGAAAAAGTCACGAAATTTGGGTTGTTGCATAAAAAAGTTTTTGCGCGCGCAACTCGCTCTATCTTAGTTGCGTGTAAGTTATCCAGTTACAGTCGTTGGACGGAAAAGTAATTAAATTTGAATCGTTGCAAGTAAAAGAACTTGTCATTTTTTCTTTTTCAGAAATGCCAAATGTGATATAATTTTTCCATAAACATTAATTTCGATCGGTTATGGGATTCCACTTGCGTGTCTCAGATATCTTTATTTCCGTAAAAGTTCATAGGGGCACGTAGAAACATAACTAAATTTCTCGTAGCGATACCAAATATAACACGTTTTCCATTCAAAATTCCCATGAATTAATTCACGTATTCCTAGATCATCGACGAAATGCACATCATGTAATCTGTGTTGTCGCTAGATATATTTTTTCCCGTACAAATTTCTCATTATTGGTATATTGCTTAAGTGTCGTGGCATGCCACTCAGATGTCGCGGGTAGCGTCTACGTACACCAGGGCGATGACAAATCCCCGGCTCTGGATCAGATCAGTTATGGCTGCAGTGTTTGGTCCGCAGTGGAGATGAAACCAATATTCTTTGGAAGGTTGAATTTCGAGTCAATGGCCCCTTTGGTGTGCTCGTTCCATGTGAATAGATAATAATTGAGCCCCTGAAATTTGGGGGTTCTGGCAGCAACCAATCAGTCAGTCAGCCAGCCAGTCAATCGACCCATTATTGATAAGCAGTGAAATTCACTGTAAGTTGATGTAAGTCTTTCATTCCTGTGGTTTTTTGTCTTTTAGCGACAAGTTCCCCACTTACAAAATTTTCTAGGAGCTGAGAACGGGATGCTTCTCTCCCGGGTTTGATTTGGTTCCTCCCAAACTCTCTCTCCTCACTCCTTCCCTCCTCGTCATCCATCCTCAACACATGGCCATACTAATTCAATCATGACTCTCTTATTACTTCTGTCATCTTTACTAAGCCTGCCCTTCTTATTTCATCATTTGCAAATCTCTCAAGCAGCGATATTGAATGATACGTGTATATATATATATATATATATATATATATATATATATATATATATATATATATATATATATAGATATATATATCATAATATATATATATATATCTCCTAAAGATCTTCCTGGCTGCATATATGAAATTCCTTGTAAAAAGTGTGATAAAGTCTATTACGGACAAACCGGTAAATCCCTTTCACAACGTCTCAAACAGCACCAATATTCTGTGAGAACTGAGCAAATATCGAATGCATTATTAGTACATATGAGAGATTTAGACCATCCTATTAACTGGAGTTAACCAAGAGCCTTAATCCCATGTAATGACACAGTTAAAAGGAATATCATAGAATCTTGTTTCATCAAGTCAAATAATGTAAATGTTCTAAATTGAAGTCTTGGTTTATTTAAACTTGATGCCTTCGTAATGAAAAAAAGTTGTAGATAAATATAAGCAAAAAAATTAATATTTTCAGTTTTTCCATGTTTTGGAATGTAAAGATACTTTGTAGTTTCTGCTAGGGTTAAATCTATGTTTTGGTTTGTGACCGTGTGATATCCGATAATCCTGGATTATCTCTTTAATTTTTACCCTTTTGACAATTAACCATCTGGTATTCTTGATCTTGTTGTTTACCTGATAACTTTCTCTCCAACTGTATTTCATTCGTTCCTTGACAATGTCTTAGTAAAGATGAAAGCGCTTGGATTTCTGACTCTTTTCCTTGGTATTTGCTATATATTCTATATATATATAATATATAGTATATATATTATATATGGTGTGTGTGTGTATATATATATATATATATATATATATATATATATATATATATACACACACATATATATATATATATATATATATATATATATATATATATGTGTGTGTGTGTGTGTGTGTGTGTCAAGTATGTCGAACCAAGGAGTGTACAAGGTACTTGGTACTTAGTCAGTTGTGTTGGGTCTAAATAAACATTGCACTTCAATATTTTTTAGGTGCCATTTTGAAAGAAATTTGCTAATAAGTATACACTGGAAAACGGACCCAGCTCCTAATTGAAATTGGAATAGGATGAAACAGGAGAGGAATTTCAACTGGCATAATTTGCCTCAATGTACTCGCACAACAAATAGGCAGCTACTCCCATAGGTAGATTGGTGGTACCTACTCTTCCTTGACATTTTTTGGTGACATGGACTAGCAACCTTATCCATAACTCCAATCCTTAAAATATTTGTCAACCTCAGTAGTAATGGATTACGATCAGAAACAAGAACCCAAGAAAGAGAGAGAGAGTGTCTGAGAAAAGCTAAAAATCAAACCTCAGCATCTAAAGGGGCTGATGCTGCATCACCATCCTCCAGATTTCCTGAGATCACATTGAGGAACAGATGTTATGTCGCCCTTTGGGGAAAAAGATAATGGTCCGATAGAAGAAGAAATATTACCGGTTGACACTGAAATTGAACGAAAACCACTGCCATGGATATGTGTTTTTTTAACCGAGACCTTGATTGCTGAAAGGCACGAAGTGAAAATAGAATTTTCCTTCATTCCAGATGATTTAACACAGATATCTTTTCCCAAATGTCCTTGGAACGGCTAATTCTGTGTCCATATCTATTCAGGGTCAACTGAAAGAAAAAAAAGAAAGAAAACAAGAAAAAAAAATGCGCAGAAGGTTCTTCGGCGCAATTGAGTTTTTTGTACAGCGTATAATGCCGTATGAAACTCTTAAGTCACGGCTCATGAAATTCACAGCCGCGACCCATGAAACTTTTCATCGACAAGCCTTGCGGTGGCTTGTGTTGTTGGGACCTATTGCGTTGCCAGACGCACGAATATGGCTAACTTTAATCTTAAAATAAAATAGAAACTACTGATGATAGAGGGATGCAATTTGGTACGTTTGATGATTAGAGGGTGGATGATCAACATACCAACTTTGCAGCCCTCTAGCCTCTGTTGGTTTTAGGATCTGAGGGCGGAAGGATAGACAAAAAGCCATCTCAATAGTTTTCTTTTACAGAAAACTAAAATGTGGGGTTGGGGAGGTGAAGTTGATTCTGAAATCGAAGAAACCATGAAGTCTTGTCAGTGGAAAACTAATAGTAATGGAATAGCTCGAAGACCTAAAATCTCCGCCAAGGCTGAACGTCTATCTTCAATTTTGATGGTATTCTGGATACTAACTGTGAAGCAGTCTATGGGTATTTAGAGAATAGGGGAACTTAACTATAAATTATATAGCTGACAAGAATAACATCATTCCTGAAGGCACCGAAAAAAAAATTCTGTTGTATTTCAACAGCTATCTTTCACATTCACAGTTGATCCCTGATCCTCTCTACCTGCCGAGAGAGATCAACCAGATTCGCTTGACAGCAGCACCAATAAGCAGTCAATGTTTTGCCTCGCTGTCGAACTTCTCAGTTCCAGAGGTCCTTTATTCCTCACATTGGTGGACTCTGGAACAGCCTCCCAGAGGAAGTCGTGCAATAGGAACTTTATAAGTTCAAGCGAAAGTGCAATACATTACTACCCTAATTCTATATTCCTTGCATTTTGTGACATTTTTATCAATTTGTTGGTTTGTTTAGTTTATTTTTTCTCCTTTTTAATTAGCGGGGTCTCTTCTTTCTGTATTTCCTTTTACTTCCTCTTACTTCTTCCTAAGGAATACCATATTCTTTGGAGTCTTGCATTTCAAGTCAGTGGCCCCTGTGGGCTTGTGCCACAAGAATGGGTTTCTTCTGCTGGATAATAATAATAATAATAATAATAATAATAATAATAATAATAATAATAATAATAATAATAATAATAATTGTTGATCCTCAAGTTACGGGATGTGGTAATTTCCTTTCCTTTATATCATAGTTGTAGAGGATTCTTCCTGCTCCCTTTTTTCTTGACTTGAAATCATATTCCATCCTTTATAATGCCAGAATGAAGAGGGTAACTTTTCCCTCTCCTGGTTTTCTTATCGAATGTTATGGAGAGATCGAACGATGCATTTGTGTTTGTGAAGGACGTGGCCTTCCTCCGGAAGGATGTAATTTACTATACATTTTTTGTTTTCCTAAAAATTATTTGCTTCATAAATACATTAGCAATTATTGTATTTATAATAATGTACGTGTGGAATGGTTGTAAATTTTATAAAAGAAACTATCAGTTCAGTTTTTTACAATTATAATTGCAAATAACTATTTTCCAGGGAGTTAACCAATTGTTGTAGTACTAGTGAGAGGAATATAATCAGTCATTCAACCACTTTGGCTCAATCCTACTATCCCTCCTGACTCCATCATTCTTGGCTGGGGTGCTTGAAGGCCTCGGGGGTTTTGTTCCAACAGCCTTTCGATTTCGAAAACATGAACACATGATTTATTATTGGTTTGAGGTGAGTTATGATTAAATATGGTAATGTATAAATATTATCCTGAAGGACTGCGATAGCGAATACAAAGTATCGTTTTTCATAGCAATTGGTAAAGAATAGATTAGGAATCACATCCGACAGCCTAGGTGAAAAAGTGATTAAGAATAGATCGGTAGGTTTATCCTCAATGGTAAAGACAAAGAATAATGCTAAATCGTGACCTGTAAGCGGAAACCACTAGGAACGATGGTACAAAGTAGAACTAAGAATAGATCAATCATCATATTCTCCTAGTTATGTTAATCTCGTGTGCATATAATATGCTTAGATGGCCTATTCTTGGCCACTATTATGGCTTGGCTTTCTGAGTGGATCAATCAGTTATCTCCGAAGCCATAAGTGTAGCACAAGAACTTGTTCTTATTGGCCAAGGTCAGCTTTCCTTTTTTTTTTTTTTATCAGAAGGCCGACGGCAGGGGCAATTGCTTGAACGTGTCAAGACCCCTGGGATGAAAAGGAAAAGGAAGGAAAGGAGATAGTCCTTGTAATGGCGTCAATTTTATTTGTTTCCTGACTAAGAACTTCCCACTCTTTAAGAGTCTGAAGGTCTGTCATCTTTTCCTTGACTTCTTCAAGTCTGGGCTAGTTGAGACCAAATGGTTGCCCATTCCACCGGCCTATGCTCTCAAGCCATCCTCCAGTGTATGCTGTAAATCATTGTTGCTTACTCAGGAGCATTGTGACCCACTGTCTTTCAAGCTAGACTAGACTTGAGGTCCGCTGCTTTTTCCGAGGGTGAGATCTCTCACCCACAGGCTGGCTTCTATGCCTACATATAATTTAATTAGTGGTCACCCGTCCAAATGATGGCTAGATTGGAAGCGAATTTACCTTTCTAATCAGGAAATATTGTTATTATTCTCTTTTACTTAGTTAATGACCTGTTCTTGAATTGTTTGCATCGTGAGCTACATGAGTGCTATATGCCGTTGACTAATAATTTCCCACGATCTTAAATTAAAGCTGTAACAGTCCTCAGGAATGGCAATGAGTCACAATTAAACCTGACAGGTCATAAGAGTAAATAAATGGTTTATGCACCTGCTGAGTTTCCATTAGATGTTGTGAAATTCTTCTGGAAGAACTTTCACTAGACAGAGTTTCAGTACAGTTCTGTATATTGTGATATACTGGAAGGTGACATTTTTTACAAAGTAATTATATAGTATGCAGCTGCTTGATGACACAACTCACATGTTCTTTTATGTGTTATATATATATATATATATATATATATATATATATATATATATATATATATATGTGTGTGTGTGTGTGTGTGTGTGTGTGTGTGTGTGTGTGTGTGCGCGCGTGTGGAATCAACTGGTCTCTTTTTACCAGATACACACTTTTTCCAGCTACCGGACATCACAATCACTGCAAATTTGTTGCACTTGAATCTGAAGGCTTTGTAGTGACAACCGAATCCAAAAAAGCGCGAAAAATTCGAAGAAAAGTTAAGAGGGCATTGTAGCTGTTACAATTACATACACATACATACATATATATATATATATATATAATATATATATATATATATATATATATATATGTATAGTATATGTATGGATGTCAGCTTTCATTCCAAGTAATTTGTACATTAACTGGCTTATTAGTTCCAGTAGCCGGAATCGTATGGGTAATAAAAGCTTCTAAACCTTAGAGTCGTTTCAGAGATACTAAGTTGCCTAAAGGAAAGCAAAATTTGTTGTTTGTCAGGCTTAAAGTTGGTATTAAAACTGAATACTTCAGGTTATTCATACTTATAGATGTACAATTAATATAAAAAGTTATGCATATGAAAATTCACTTTGACCGCGGAGTCATAGCCTAAGCCACGGAACCCTGATAATGCTGACCAAAGAATACCAATGGCTTTGAATTTAATGCACAATATCCCAAGACAGATGCCACCTAGAATAGGGTTTTGAATCCTATTTTGGGAAGAACTAATACACTTTAAATGGTGGATGATGAGTCTTTTGGAGTTCCAGCGACATTCACATTTGCCAGGTTAGCCTGTTTGGTGCAATACAGTACAATATATGCAACAGACATATTGTACCTCAGAGCAGAGAAACAACTAGTAAAGGGTTATGGATTCATCTGCCGAGGCCAGTCGCATCCTAATTTTCACTCCTGGAAGATGTCACTTAAAGAAAATGATAATATCCCCTTTGTTGTATGTGTCTGTGAAAGAAACCAAGGAGCTTCAGGCTTGGGCTTTAAACGCAGCCCCACGCCCTCTACTCTCTACTGATAGTGCACAAACTGTTGAGTGGATCAATTACTAGGTCTTTGGATTGTGGATGTTGTGCAAATGGGAATAAAAAGAATATATGACAGGAAAGAGCACTGAATGTTTAGGCATTTAATGAAACAAAAGTGAAAGGCATGGGAAGAGCAGAGTGGTTTTGTTGGGGGAGCTGAATAGGTGTAAAGCTAGGAAATGGGTATTACGTGTTTTGTCAGGAAGACTGCCAACCAATGGAAGTATAAATGGGTGGATTAATGTAGTGATGAGATGGGGGGTGACTATGTTTATTTGATTACTTCATTGAAGCAAAATTTAAAGCTGAAAATAAGGGTGTCATTATAATCAAGATAATCATATTAGGAGTGAGTTGGTTGAATTGTGGACATGGGTTAAAGACAGAGGAAGAGGGAGTGGATGGTGAGTCTAAAATTCCATGATGAGGACATATGGGTGGTAGTATTTGCTGGTATAGGAAAGTAGTATGAAGGAATAAAAACCGAAAAAGGATGTGAGGAAATAAAAGATTTACTGAATGAAATAAGATTATTCTATGTGCAGGTGCTTTTGAAAGAGGTGATCATGGGCAGGCTTACATCAGGATTAAGAAGATAATCAGGAAGACATGAGTGAGGGAAAGGTTCCATAGGAATACGTGAGAAGCATCATCCTTTTATTGTATAAAAGATAAAGTGACGGAGATGACTAGGAATTATTTGGACAAAACATTACTTAGTGTATAAGGAAGACTAGATGGTAGGATTTTGATTAAGAAAGTGAGACAAGTGAAAGAAGGAAGCTTAAGGGAAGAATTTTAGGGGTTTAGACAGATTTGGAGAGTTTGGATTAAATACTTGTGGAACAGTTTTGTGAGAAGTTTAAAACGAAAAGTAAAAATGATGTGCCATACATGGACCTAAAAGAAGCTGAAAATAGAATCAGTAGATAGGCAATGTTGACCGAGTTGAGAATGTAAGGTATAAAAGATACATTGTTGAGAGCCATTCAAAGTCAAGAGTATTAAGGTATTGATGGGAGGGAGAGAGAGTGATTTGTTGCAAAAGTGAGTTTGAGACGAGTGTGTTTTATGTCTTTGTGGATGTTCAATACCTGTGTGGATAGACCGACGCAAGACGTCATTAAAAGCATTTAGGTGCAAAGTTGTGCTATAAGAAAGTGATTCATAAATGGGCTGAGGATTTGTTGATATTTACAAAGTACATACAGCAATGATTTTGTTAATAAAGAAAAACTGCAGTTACTATTAAAACGGTTTCAAAATATTTGCAAGAGGGGAGAGTTAAAGAGCAAATGTGTTGTGAGGGTAAATGAAAACCATGAAGATGGAGCAGTGAATGTTAATATGGATGGTACGAATGAAAGACGTTGAATTGTCACTTCTTCATAAGAGTATTTTGTAGTAAACAGAATGGATGATGACTGGATGCAAGAAAGGGGGCATGTCAAGAAAAGTAGTAAGGATTGTGCAAGATGAGGGGAAGAAACTTTAATTATTAAAGGATAGTCAAGCCACTTCTTTATGGAATTAACGTGTAGGCGTTCATACAAATTACAGAAAAGATGGACTTTCTGTGTAGTCCATGAAGCATTAAGAACTGAAAAGGTGACAAATGTGGAGATCTTTAGGAGTGATAAAAAGAATAACATAGCTGGGAGGATGATTCAGAATAATCTGAGATGGTATGATCGTGTGTAAAGACTGGACAGTGATGAGAAGGTGAAAAGAGTGTCAAATTCAGAAGTGTTAAGAGGAAGGAGTAGAAGACCCAGAAATGGTTGGATGGAGAGCTTGCAGATGGAAAGTAAGGGCCTCAACATACAGGCAGCAAGAGTGTTTACTAGATAAGAGAGAAAAGCGTAGTTTTGCGTAAATTTTACTTCACAGGTGGTCTGGATCCACCTCAAGCTAGGGAAACTGTTTCATACCGAAAAGATTTAGATGTGCACACTCACAAATAAACAAACATGTAACGTTCAAGATCTTACCTGTACAATTTGAGCTCCATAACCAGACCTGGGAGAGCGTGTGCCCATCATCCGTCTCTTTCATCCTTTGTCTGAAAAAAAAAGAAAGAATAATTTTAGTTGCAAACATTTAGATAATTGTGTACCCTTAGTTTTACAAGCTGACACAATATATATGTATATATATGTGTATACTATATGTATATATAGATAATTATATGTTTAAAAATCACAGTAGATGCACGTGACTTCATTATATAAGGGTATTCGATTATATTATATATAATGCAACTTCTTCTGTCATTCACTACTTGATAAGGGTGGAAGTTAGTCCACCGAAATATAGTCCTTAGGTTTAAGCCAGAGTGTTTTAATGGGTCTTTTATACTTGATATATATATATATATATATATATATATATATAATATATATATACATATATATATATACTGTTGTATTACAGTAAAAGACATTCATATATATATATATATATATATATATATATTTATTTATTCATTCACACACACACCGAAAACGATACCTGAATAAACAGGAGAACGCGTTTTGGTAATGACCTTCTGCCTGTGGTATTCGCTTATACAGTATATATAGTGAAGATACATCCCTTACTGGCAAGAGCACCTTTATATATATATATATATATATATATATATATATATATATATATATATATATATATATATATAGTATATAATATATATATATATATTTATATATATGTATATATATATATATATATATATATATATATATATAATATATTTGTATAGATTGTGTGTGTTTGTGTGCTTGCGTGCGTGCGTGTGTGACAGACGAGTTAAACAAGACATGAGAGTGACTGAGGCTCACACCTTCATCCCAAAACCTCAGGTGGCCAATAGCTGGGTAACTTCTAGTCCGATTCCCTTTGAGACAGTGATGTTTTTGGCTTCCCTCTCCGGTCATCCATCCAGGTAGTGACCATTCCCAACACTGCTTAACTTTGCTAATCTGAATTGCCTGGTACAACGAGAGAGAGAGAGAGAGAGAGACGCAATGTACATTATACCCTAATGCACGAAAATCAGTAACATTATGACGACGCGAAATTCCGAAATAGTTACAAAGAGATCGTTGTAATTGCATTCTGTACCACCAGTATTTCATTGGTTATATTTAATAGAAGAATTGAAAGGTTGCGTGTTCTGGCGTACGCAAATCTCAGTCTGAACGATTTTGGCGAGTTTTTTTTTCATAATTCCCTTTTGATGTACGAAAATACCGGCCAACCTCCGAGTATTCTAGAAAACAAAAATCACCATGTCTTGATTGGTAGAGGTGTATGGGTGAATATCTGTAATACTCACACACACACACACACACACACACACACACATATATATATATATATATATATATATATATATATATATATATATATATATATATATGATATATATATATATGCAAACTGTATATGTATAAATATGTGTTATATACAAAGACATTTTTGCCTTTCTGGAAAACATCCTAAGCATTGGGGATCCATCTCCTCCCCTACCCATCCCCTCCTCACCAACCTCCCCCCGCCCCCATAAGCGGGCACTCTCACACCACACACGACAAAATTAAATAAGACAGAAGGAGGAGGAAGTCGAGGTTAAAGCGGCATTTCTAGAAAGGAATTGTCTTCCTCACACAATGGATTTCTTCTCAGATGTTTCAACACGCAGTTTTCATGCATTGGAGGTCATTGTTTAGAGAGAGAGAGAGAGAGAGAGAGAGAGAGAGACCTCTTGGCTCCCATTCGCACCGGGAACTTATTATTATAATGTCGGTCAAGGCGACGCTCTTTTCTTGTTTGGCTTTTACGGCTTTAACGGTTCTTGATCGATTGTTTTTCGCCTCTGACGAATTATTATAACTTAGTTTGTCTTTTCTTCATTTTGACATTATGAATATATATATATATATATATATATATATATATATATATATATATATATCAATACATATATATATATATATATATATATATATCATATATATATATATATATATATATATATATATATATATTGCTATTATATACACAAACAATACGCATGTACAGACACAGATATAGTATGTATTATATATATATGTAGATACACACATACACACACACGCATATATATATATATAGGTATATATAAAATGTAAACTATTTAGCATTAGAGCTTTACGTTCAAAAGGATGTGTTTCCATGCAGTCTTTACCTAACTCTCACCATGTCCTTTTGGGATGAGACTGTTAGTCCCATACCTATCGTCACTTTCAGCAAATCATCCCCTCCCCCACCGACACTTGACCAACGACCAGGTACATAAGTCATCTCTGAGGTCAGCAAAAGTTCTGTGGATTTTTCGTTTAACAGGAGTTATTCTTCCCCCCACCCTCCGCCCCTTCTCTCGTACCAGTGCAGGAAGGTAGGTAACCACCGGACCACGAGGATCATTGTACGTAACTCAAGTTATAGTTTAGCGGTTATGACACCTGACTCGCTAGCGATCTCCAGAAGTTGGCCATCATGGGTACATCATACCTTTCAATCCCAGGATTGCCAGTTAGCCCACTGTAGTGGGTTAGAGCTAAGGTAGAGACAACATAATGCTAGCAACCACAACCTCCCTGTATGTGTGTGTGTGTGCGTGTGTGTGTATGTACAGTCTGGTTGGTATATAGTTTCATGTGTATTGACTGGCTTACTAATGATTTAACTCATGAATGGCCGGAGATCAACTATTGGTACCAGTTTTAACCTTGGATGAGTAAGCCAGCTAGATTTAGTGTTCATTTGTTTGTTTGTTTTTATTTTTTATTTTTTTTTCTAAAAGATTATGTTGAAATTTTCAAGTATAGTTTCCGTTTATTTTTATTTTATATTGACCGTCATGTCTGGAATATGTCACAAAGTTTTATGGTGAAATTCATGAATTATTTGGTTTAAAAAAATAATAAAATATTCGCATATTTGCATTCCATCTTTTGATGGGATTATGTGTCAATGGTTTGCATCAATACTCACTTTGCATTGTATGGACTTGAACTTGTTTTGTGAATTTTATCCATAAAAGAATGCTTTAAAGAGACATACATATTGAATAAGATAGGAAGTCTATGGATTTACAGTAGTAAATATCCTTGCATAAAAATGCTGAATTATTGCCGTTCAGTGATTTGAAACTGTATCCAATCCTCAGTTGGCATTTTTTTTTTTTTGTCATTTGTATTCCAAAATGAACATTGAACTCTTCTCCTTTCATAGGTGAATGGCACCAGTTTGTTTGTCACAAATTGAGTTGTTGTGATATTCGCAATAATTATCAAATACTTTCCAGCTGTGTGTAAATGGTTTAGATCTTTTTCAATTTGACATTGGTGAAACAAACTATTTTGAAGAAAGTAATGGATTTTGAATGAGGAGTGAAATCTTGTACTTTTTGTAAGTATCAGAATCTTTCTCAACTGAATGTTGCCTGAGCACTTAACAAAACTCTGAATGAGCACTGGAATGGTCTCTAAGAATTTGATGAAAAAAAAAAGTGCTTTCCACAATTGCTGGCTCCCGATTGTTGCAGTCATTGGCACCATTTTCAGGTGTTATTAGCATATGCTCTTTCAATTTATCTTGGGATTGCCTTGGAAAAAGTACCAGCCAGCGAGTTTAAGGGGTTCGATAACAGTTCACTGTTTGTTACAGACCCATATAGCATATTTAAATACAGCCAACCAAAATGTGATCAAAGAAATTCTTCCAAGTCAGTTCACTGTTTCCTCTTTGTTATAGTGACGCACAGGTCATTTTTGGAATTGTTCTTTATATTTTGACACAATTTTTTTCCAGTTTCGTGTTACTTGAGTTTTATGGATCTTATTTTGGACATTTCACTGGATTCTTCAACATTTGACAGTTCTGTGTGATGTGGTACTTGGATCTGAAGGCTTTTCTGTTAATTTAGAATTGCACCCTGACAAAAGTTTCAATTGATAGTCAATTTTCCTCTTTTCAGGTGTTTACGTTTTCCGAAAATATTTGTGCCCGTTTAGGTGATGGACATGACATGTAAGGAAGTCTGAAGGAAATCTTTGTATCTGAAACGATAACACTGAATGTTGTTTCCAAAGGTATTTTGCTTTTCTTGGGAACTTGCCTAGTGAAGTCATTCATGAATTTAGCCCTTGCATGAACTGCCCTTATCATGGTTCAGAAGCTAGGAGGCATATCATGTCAAACAATAAATAAGGGTTTAGATAATGATGATTTAATGAATAAGTCTCTTTAGAAATATTTTTTGGTATACTACATTCAAGACATTGTTTATGTTAGATGTCAGTAAACATGAAGGTCAATAACGCCAGTTTTTAGTACGAAGTTTGTTACTTACAATAGTAGGCATGGCTACCTTAAAATAATGGGGGGAAAATTTCGGTTACGTTTTTCATGCGTACAAATTATTAATATAACTAGGTGTTGAACATTGCCTTTCATGTTTTTGTCACATTTAATCGGTAAATATGCCACAAATATAAAAATACGTATGTACACAATCGTGCTTAATTCTTTAGGTATGTAGTTAAAAAATTATATGGTGTATTTCTGCACGTACAGTGTCTCTGTATGTGTATATTTGAATACTGGTAACAAAATTGAAGCACATGGAAAATGGCATATGAAATTTCAAAAGAAAATTATCAGTATATTAGTCACACTTGATAAATGTATCCAACAACTAAAAATAGTGCAGGAGTTTTATATAAAATCAATTTGTAGCCCATTGAGGATATATAACCTTTTCAAAACACTACCCTTGGCCAAAGTGTTGGGCAATCTTTGGTCAATCCTTGACATTTTGTCTGGCTGGTCTCTCCTTTTCGTGAAATGTAAGTATGAGATAAGTGTCCTGCATGAAGCATCGCATGAGCAGAAAATGTTTTGGTTATATAGAGAACCTGATGATTAGTTTATCTGCTGCATTTCGTACTATATGATGGGGAGGATGCCTTTACCTTAAGAATTACAAATTGCAGTGAATTGGGAATGCAAGAGTTGAATATGTTCTACAGTTGACTAGCTCTTCAAAAGGCAACTTCGTGTTCCCTGTGTCATTTAACGTTAATCAGGATTGTGTTGTGTCAAGTTCGCACGATTGCATTATGAAAATACAATGGGAAATGCTCAATATTAAGTGAGTAAAGAAGTGACAGTAATGATCACTATAGTCATTCTTTAGCTGTAATGATCACTATAGTAATTGTTTGGTTTTTGGCAGTAAAGAAAATTAATCTCCATCCGTGTTATTTTGAAGGTCCTCCTTCTTATTGACCCGCGTTTGGTCCCACAGGTGGGCCATTTTCGTAAAACTGGTTTCAAGAAAGTAGTTGAATTACGAGTTTTGTTCTCAGAGAGAGGCAGTAGTGCGTTTGTTAGATCTCTGATATTTTATAAAGCAGTGACACACGTGCCTCCATTAATGACTTTTCTGATCGAAGGTAAACTTCGAAAATGTCCCTGTGACACTTCATTTTACTTTTAGGTTTGGACTCTGATTTATCGATTATCCCAATGTGTTAAGACTTATTTCAAGTAGGGTTTTTGGAATGAGATTTTATTTGTTTTATCGTCCCTGAATAAATATAATACTGAAACAGTTTCCGGTTAATGGTTCTGTTTTTGTGATTTTTATTTTCATGAGTCAGTATTTAGGCTGACGAAACGACTCAAGATAGAAATGCATTCCTCTCTTATACAAGAGTTGGACTGTTGGTATGATTCTTATATTTAATGTAGTTAACGTACCCCGAATAAAATGTCAGAGTAAATCATGTGGACTCACTGACTACAGTTAGAACTGTTGATAGACTAAAGATACAAAGATATAGTAACAGCTGTGTATTCTGTGAGTAGGCTATATTCAGAACTGGTGGTTGTGCAACTGTCTAAGGACTCATGACAAAATATCGTTTTTCCTCTTTTCTCTCGGGGTAAATTTTACTAGGGTGTAATAAATTGAATAGTTTTTTCAAAG
This sequence comes from Macrobrachium nipponense, assembly GCF_015104395.2. Taxonomy (NCBI): domain Eukaryota; kingdom Metazoa; phylum Arthropoda; class Malacostraca; order Decapoda; family Palaemonidae; genus Macrobrachium; species Macrobrachium nipponense. The sequence continues at coordinate 43,971,970 of NC_087220.1, read as the reverse complement.
TTTGTTTACACTAGCACGGGCCCTTGTGGTAACAGGTATGTGAGGGATCAGGAGCCCTGGTGTGGACCCTCAGATTGAAACCAACCAGGGA
>NC_087220.1:43919379-43961879 GCF_015104395.2 Macrobrachium nipponense | reverse complement strand
CAAGCGCCGCCGGATTTTCGCTTGCTATGTGGTTTATGGTCTCTTCTTGCATATTGCATTTCCATCTTATAGGTGAGATGTTTTTTCCTTGTATTGTTCTTTGGACATATCTGGTTCTTAGGGCCTGACCCTGTGCCGCTGTTAGCATTCCTTCTGTTTACTTCTTGACTTCTCCCTCGGTAGCCATTGCCATTTTTCATCGCCGGCCAGTTCTTTAGTCTGTCTCATGTACTGCCCGTGCATTGATTTGCTGTGCCAGTCCTCTGTTCTGATTTTTATGCTCCTGCCTCTGTCTATTTCAGGTTCTTCGTCTGCTTTTATCGGTCCTTCTCCCCATGCACTCCTTGGTTAACAACTCATCTTCGCTGGTTTTCAGGTATTGCCCCAGTGTTCTGCTCTCGATGTTGACGCTGTCCTCTATGCTTAGCAGCCTTCTCCCACCTTCATTTAAACCGGAAGTAAATATCACTGTCTCTGGGGTTCCCCTCCAACCAAAAGGGGCGGAGTCCGTCGGCCTCTTAGACCACCTCGCAACCTGCCGTTGCCAGGTTCGTGGCATCCGTTTAAGTTCAGGTGGCCCACGGTCTCCACGTCTATGGCGTGATCTCAAGATTTACTTCAGATTCAACTAGGCGCTGAAGCGGCAACTTGGTAGCTACGTCAGCAGATGAGTTCCGGGAGCAGTTTTTTGAACGTCGTAGGAAAGCGAAATTAGGTTTATTATAAATTAGTTGGAAAATTACATAAGGATGCAATATATATATATATATACACATACTTACAGATATGTAATTCATCTTGCATAGTCTAGTGGTATATAGTCTATTATACAGTAGGTCTGTGATCCGTTAAAACAGAATTAAAGGTTATTATCATAACCTTTAATTTTTGTATGGGAAATAACAATTATTTTAAACTACACACACACACACAGTATATATATATATATATAATATATATATATATATATATATATATATATATATATATATATATATATGTGTGTGTGTGTGTGTGTGTGTGTGTGTACTACTATATGTGTTTGTATGTATGTCATGTATGTATGTATGTATGTATTAGTACCGTTGTTTAAATTACATTATTTGCACACATAAGATTAATTTATGATAATATTTTCAATAATATTTAACTTTTCCTTGTATAAATAAAAAAAATTTGTGTACAAAAGAACTGAGAATTGCACTCTTACTTGGCTACAGAACTGTATGTTTAAGGGCCTAATCCGCTCCAACGGATCATAGACCTACAGTATAACAGGCTATATACCACTAGGCTATGCAAGTTGTGTATGCAACATAGTTACTCTTTACCTTTGCTAACTCGTGTTGCATAACTTGAATAATTAATTGCTTTACATGTCTTTGGGATTATATGCCCCAAGGGACGACTTGTGGTGCGTAAGCGAAGTGTGTCCAGCAACCTCACATACAGCGATTTTGGTTGTTTCATAAAAGTGTTTTTTTTTTTCCTATAAGAGGGTAGACCATATATAATTTATTCCATGTAGGTCTGCTTGCCCATTCTCGATTAATTAAACCAGTCACTAGGGTAAAGTTTCAATTCATTAAATAAACAATCGTATTCCTCAACCATAGTTCAATTCAGGTTCTCTTTTTCCGCTGGGGTTTTCCAATTTCTGCAGCAAGAGCGCAGCCTATGCCGTCATCCCTGAGCGGAGAGGCCATGACCTCCCTCACTCTACGAAGTTTCGACAAACAGAAATGAATTCGAAAGACTGTGGGCAACGCGGGTGCCGGAGTCAGAACGGAACTTGATCCGCCGGTCGTATCGTCTATGGGGCCCTTAAGTCTCTGCATATATTCTCTCCTGATCGTATCCTCCATCTCTTAGTGTTATATATCCTCTCCTATTATTCCCTAGAATTTGTATTCTGTCTCATCTATGTATTTGATGTTTTTCCCATCTGGTAGCTTTATCCCTTCAGTCCTTTTCACTTTGTCGTTTTTATGTTGACAAAGGCGTATTTTTCTATTCCAAACGCCATCCTGATGTCCCCAGATACAACCTCTACAGTCTGGATTAGGGTATCTATTTCCTTGATGCTCTTATCATACAGCTTGATGTCGTCCATGAACGTCTGATGGTTAATTCTGCTGCCTCCTTTCTTGAGCTGGTACCCAACATCCATCTTCTGCAGTACATTTGTCATGGGAATCATGGCTACTACGAAGAGTAGTGTGGCCTGTGAGTCGCCTGTAATTATTGTTATACAGAAGATGAACCTACTCATATGGAACAAACCCACTAAATGGGTCATTGACTCGAAAGTCATGCTCCCAAAGAATAAGGTGCTCATTAGGAAGTAAGACATATAAGAAGGACTGAAAGGTGAGACATTTGGACGTGCGTAGAAAAAGTAAAAACTTAGGGTAGGTGAAAGGATGAAACTGTGGTTTCAGATGGTCTGATCGTATATAGGAAGAATAGAGAACATTAGATTGGTTAAAAAGCCTATAATCCGGAAGTGTTGGGAGGGAGGAGAGACAATTACAGAGGTCGGTGAATAGTTCATAAAGAAGAAGTACTGTTGGGAGTGGCCTTAATATTCAGGAAGAGCACGAGAATAATGGACGCTAAATAGAGGCGATAATACAGTGTGTGCAGGGAGGCTCTTTGCACTGCTGAGGAACTTTTTTTTCAATGCATCAAGTGGCTAATGTTGTGGAAGTTTTTTGCCCAGGAATATCATGTACAATTCAGGTGTACAAGTATAAATGTGTTACCCTAATGTTACGTTTCTCTGGAGTTAACGTTAAATATACATACATTTATATATATATATATATATATATATATATATATATATATATATATAAACATGTGAAGTCAGAGTTTTGAATGCATATAAAAAAAGGTATGGAAATGCATTGTTTGCATATCATATGTAGTGTAAGACGAGCTATATGGAAAGAAATATGATAAGTAGATAAAGGTTTAAAAAGGTTATCACAGATGTAAAATTGAATTAGAGGATTTTGAGGTGGTTCGGTCTTGTGGAAAGAATGGACGATAAAGGTTGGTGAAGAGATTGTAAAAGTCGGAAATATTAGGGTAACGGAGGACAATAAACCTAGAAAGGTCTGAATAAGGGAGGAACATAGACACCTATTTCAAGTAAGTATTTTAGGCTAGATTACTTTCCCCGCAGATGTTCGAGGGAGGTGTTGTGGGCTAATGGCATCTTGCATTCCTTGATAGTCATCCATTCAAGTGCTGACCATCATTAACTGGAGTTGCAATCCCCACACATACTGAGCCATTGACCCAATTTTGCATGCACTGCCTGCTTTTTGGACACTAAGGATCTTCCTTTCCAATGCGTTTATCTGAAGTGTAGGTTTTTTCACCAGCCTATTATCATTCATTCTTCCCACATGACCGGGCCATCTCATAATACTCTGATCTACCCTTTAACTCAGTACAATGAACCTTTTACCACTTCTGCATAACCTCCGTAGAGGGGTAGTGCCGTCAGTGCACCACATTCGGTGTAATGTAGGCATTACTTAAGGTTCTTTGCAGCGTCCCTTCGGCCCCTAGCTGCAACTACCTTCATTCCTTTTACTGTACCTCCGTTCATATTCTCTTTCTTCTATTTTACTGTTCGCCCTCTCCTAACATTTGTTTCATAGTGCAACTACTTTGAGGTTTGCCTCTTGTAACACCTTTCAAACTTTTAACTGTCACTTTCCGTTTCAGCGCAGAATGGCCTTAGTTGCCCCAGTGCTTGGCATAATGCCAGAAATCTATATAAATAATAAAAAAAAAAAAGCTTCTGCATACCCCAGCATTCCCATTCCTTTCAATTAGCTTGAGTTTTTTCTTTTGCATTCACAGTCGACATCCACACCTCACTTCCATAAAGGAGAGTTGACTCAACAGTCCCTTCGTGCATTCCATCCTTGGCTTCCAAAAACAGTTCAGCTTTCCCAATCTTATGCACACAAACCCCATGCCACCTTTCTTGCATCACTTACTCTGTGAGCCCTCCACTCCCATACTACAATTATTGGTGGTATAATAAATATTATTATATATATATATATATATAATATATAATATCTATATATATACGTATATAGATATATATCATATATAGTATATATATATGATATATATATATATATATATATATATAAATATATATATATATATTAATATATATCATATATAGATTATACTTATATATATATATATATATATATATATATATATATATACGTCATATAATATATATACATATATATAGATATAAATATAATATATATATATATACATATCTATATTACCTGTTAGTGCATGTAACTATATATGTAAGTGTAAATATGTTTTGTGCCAATGGAAAAAAACTTGTAAAGTAAGACGAACAAATATGGTGAGAAATGTGAAGATATGCGGGCGAAGGGTTCAAAAGGTTATGCAAGTGTGTGTGTGTGTGTTCATACAAGCAAATATGTACTACATACACAAGTGAACGAATTAAAATATTTAAAAGAATAAACAATATGCCCTCAGCTATATCTAATCCGAAGAGCAAGAAGTATTAAAAAAACAGTAAAAGCCAGTTTCAAGTATTTCTTAGTTCAAACTTAACTAAACTTTGACTCTCTCAGACTGTGATATACTTATTATACGAATAAAGGAGTGAAGAAATTCGTCTTTCTTTAATATACAACTGTTGAGAGAGAGAGAGAGAGAGAGAGCAAACGCGATTCCTTATTAATGATTAGAATTTTCCTTGTCTTTAGAGTGACGACAAAATTAATGAGCAGCACAAGAGTAAGGAACGAAAAGTCCTCTGTAGATTTGGAGGTCAATATATAATGAGAAAGTTCTCTCCCTAAAATATCATGCAGAAAATCCCACGCAGACCTTTCTGGGATTGATAAATAAAGGAATTTTGAGACGGGCAGTCAAAGTCAGGAACTAAGAAGCCACGGGAGTTGCTGAGGGTTCTTCTTGTGTGCAATTTTGTGCCAGTCATTTGTCCATGAAGTGGAGTGTTTCAGGGCGACCTGCTGCGTTGCCCTGTCACCCATCCACCGACGTGACGTCATGGACTGAGGGAGTGAGTCACGTCAGTCCATCACAGCCTCGCTGACACCGCCGCCAGATTTGTCCAAAAGTGGCGAGGAGGCAGTGAGACAATCGGTGGTTGACTTGTGGTGATGGACTCGGGGTTTGTAGATGGACGACTGGGCATTAAACGGTGTCTGTCTTGCATTCGAGAAATAATTCCTTCAGAGAGGTCAAATTTGAGATATCTCTTGAAAAAAAGATGATTTGTGAAAAGTACAAGCATAGGCCTGTTAACAGTCGGTACGTCTGGGTGATAACGGAAAGGATCTGAGGGTAACTTCGGATGAGATGGGGAATTAGGCAAAAGGGCCTCCCTAACACATGAGGGAATTTTGAGGTGTAGCGTCGTGAGCTGCAACAAATAAAATGAATAGACACGGATGTGGAGAATGAGATGATTTATATAATAATATATAATATTATTATATATAATTATATATATATATATATATAATATAATACTATATCATATATATATATTAATATTTATAATAGTATATAATCTACTCTATTATACATAGTGAATATATTACTATATAATATAAATATATAGTCTCATATACTATATATGATATATAAATATATATATTATATATATATATATATATCTATATATATATATATATAGTAATATATATATTTTATATATATATATATATATATATATATATACAAGGAAGCAAGGGAGACGTCTTCAGGTAATTTAACAAGGCTTTACTGAGCGACGTTTCGGGGTCCAGCCTCATCATCACGGCTGTAAAAAGGATTAGTACACATAAAACATAATGAGGAGACTCATCCTAATAACCAACATACATTTAAAATTCACAGAAAACCTACTACAATGCTAAGAAAATTACCAACTCGAGTGAAGGGAAGAAGTCTTAGCATTGTCGTAGGTTTTCTGTGAATTTTAAATTTATGTTGTTTTTTAGGATGAGTCTTCTTATTATGTTTTATGTGTATTAATCCTTTTTACATCCGTGATGATGAGGCTGGACCCCGAAACGTCGCTCAATAAAGCCTTGTTAAATTACCAGAAGACGTCTCCCTTGCTTCCTTGAGAATATATCTTGAATGATTGCTGTTTCCGTGTGAGATATATATCTATATATATATATATATATATATATATATATATATATATATATAATATACATACACACACACACACACACACACATATATATATATATATATATATATATATATATATATCTAATAAAAGGAGCCCATAAAAACACCAAAATATAGAAAGAGAAATACTATATTTCAGAGACTGCTGTCTCCCTCTTCAGGTAGATGAATGAGAAAAGTTACAGAAAAGGTGGTATACATACCAAGCGGTCCATCCACAGGTAAACCAATTTAGGTTACTCCCGCTGATATCTTCCTTTAATCTTCTTAAGCGTCAGTTGAATGAAAACCTTGTCGATGACATCTGTGTCCCATGCTCCCTTTGAGACATTCATTACTTGCCTCTCTTTAATCAAGGCAGATTCCATCATTTGACTCTTGTACCGGCAGTTGCTGCTATAAGTTATACGTGGCAAATCCCAGTTTATACCATGGTTATGTTCATTTATATGGTTGAAAATAGCTGAGTTCTGTTGTCCATACCTAACTGACCGTTTGTGCTGTATTAATCTCTGGGGAAGTGATTTTCCTGTAAATCTGATGTAAGATTGGTCACAGTCCAGGCATGGGATTTTGTAAACGCCTGTGTCCTTGGGGAATGTCTTTTGTTGGACGTTAATCAGGGATTTGGCTAAGGTATTTGGGTAAGTAAATGCAAAAGGGTTAGATTTTCCGAGAGTCGGGGTCACTGTCTTAATCCTGTCCAGGTGTGGAATTTTTATTTTATTGTTGGGTGTGTCTCTGGTCTTGTTTTGAGGGGGTCGGTAGAAAATTACTTTTGCATTGTGAATTGCTTTCTCAATTATATGGTCAGGATACTTTAAAGACGAAATTTGCTTACGAATTAGTTTAAATTCTTTTTCAGAAATCTGGTGAACAAATTCGAAAGGCTCTTAAGAATAAGTTGCTGGCTATGCCTATCTTGATAGGAATGTCATGATAACTGAAGTAGTTATATTAATACATAATACAGTACATATATACATATATATTATATCTAATATATATAATAAATAATATCTATATTACTATATATAATACATATATGTATATATACATGTATATTTAATATATATGTATATATATATATATGTATATTAGATATACATATATTTTATAGACATATACTTACATATACATTAATTATATAATATATATTATATATATAATATTATATATATATACGTATATATATATAGCATATAATTATATATAATATATATATATATATATAATGTATTCTAGTATGTATATATATATGTATATTATAACATATATATGATATATATATATATATATATATATATATATATAATATATATATATGTATATTTATATTTTACGGGCAGAGTTTCTCTTTCACAATTTTTGTAGTAGGAGATCGCCTTTGTGGCACGGACTGCTTTGATGCAAATTTTTTCATATTTCCTTACTTTTGTTTTCAATAATTCTTCAAAGTCCTGGATAAGTACACAGAGCCGTCTTTATATTAGTTCTTGCTGGAATAAGTCTGATGTATATAATGTGTATGTGTGTGTATGGTATATTTTTAATACTTGTTATTCTGCTCTGACAAAGCAAAGTAACAATTCGCGCTTTGATTTTTTGGAATGGAATATTCTCCATCATCCAAATCCACCATAATGTTACTTCTTTGCTTTTCAAGTTCTCATTACTTACTCGAGGGACTTCTCTGGCCTCATTGTGACCCATAGCCGTTTGCATGAGGGCCCCCCCCCCCCCCCGCCTCCCCCCTTCACTCTGTTGTAAATTTCATAATTTTTTTTAAATCTTTAACTGGCGAAGTATTTCTCCTCGCTCTTAATCCTTTGTTTTCCCGGGGTTTGGGATAGAAATAATGGAGGGGAACTCTCCCTCCTACCCCCAACCGGGAAGGATTATTCTTCCAAGCATGGAAAGTAGTTTTTAGTATTCTGTAAAAGAAAACTATTGATGGCTTTGTCTGTCTGTCCGTCCGCACTTTTCCTTTCCGCTCTCAGATGTTAAAACCTACTGAGGCTAGAGGGATGCAAACTGGTATGCTAATCATCCACCCTCCAATCATCAAACATAATAAATTGCAGCTGTCTAGCCTCAATAGTCTTTATTTCATTTAAGGTTAAAGTTAGCCAAGATCGTGCGTCTGACACCGCAACAACGCGGTCCACCACAGCTGGCAGAGAGTTTCATACAGTATTATACGTTGTACAGATAACGTTTCTTCGGCGCACTTTTTATCTGTTTTTTTTTTTTTCTCTCTCCAAGGGTAGAATCGAATTGACGTCCTCGGGCATCGTAGTCAACTGAGCGACTGATCAGAGGTTTTCGTAACAAAATATCCAAATTTCGCACAAATTTCTCTTTTTACCAGCCTGAGCGTTGCTATGTAGCTGTCTCAAGGTGCCCCTACACGATCATTGTTTTGGCATGAGAAAAAGATTGTCTTCAATATTGATTGAGTTAGTCATATACCTCACACTGCTCAATTTTAATGGTCAATCTTGAGTTCCTCACTAGGCTTTTTATAGGTTACATGTTACCTGTTTTGGATACGGCCTGCATTTCAGTTGCATTGATACTTTGTTTAGACAACAAAAAAAAAAGCGTCGCTGGATGTAGGACTGGATAAGAGGAGACATGAGTATAGCCATGGAAATCTGTCAACACGCTTGAAATTAAGTGAGCATCATTTATCATAGAGATAGATTCTGAAGGAGTTTCCTGGTCTTGAAGAAATTCCATCTCGGTGTAATACCACAGTGTTGGCTCATATGTAGATATCTTCAGAACCTGCCACCGACTTCTTCAGCTCTGTGCGGAAGTTCATCCTTAATGAATTGAACTTCTTTTTCACATCAACTGCTTTTGGTTACCTTTCCCTATATTTCTTGAGGAGTATGACATAAGTCCTCTCGTTTTTGTTGTGGTCATTATAAGCATTCGCTTCTATCTTCTACAATGATGATAATTCCTTATAAAGGCGAATGCAATCTATAAGGAATTCTCCCTCCGCCTCCTTGAAGTTATACTATTCCCTACTCCACTGCCAGACATATTATTGGGACGACAACGAGGTAAAAAGTGAGGATATTGCCCAATAACACCCTCAGACCAGACATTTGTTATTGAGTCAACTTCAACCACGTCAGTTATTTCACAAGTATTGAACAACCATTCAATCTTAACCACATATATTCAATAGTTTCGACAATATCAGAAAATTGAAGGGTTAATATTGATCGTGTAGGGGTACCTTTACTAACTGGCAAGACGTGTCGAAAACAAAGAAAATCTTTTTTTCATCTCTCATTTCTATAAAAAGGTTTCCAGTCACTGGAAGACATGATATGGGGCCTGTTGCTGTACCTCATATTGTAAAAACTAGGGGAAATGTTGCAGAACTTTTCTCTCCAGCTAAATCAATTGTCTTAGGCTGTCCATTTTGTTGAAGACTGAATATATGCTGTTTAAATCATACAGCTCGTGTCATAGAATGTTATGATTTATATTTTTATTTCTTAATCTGTTTAGTAATTAGAATAAACTCATGCGTTTTTCTGTACACCAGCTCGGCCAGCAGTCATCTTTCCTGTTACCTAGACCAAACACTGGCTTGAGAAGCCAGTATTGGAAATTCAGGTGGAATAAGAGCATCATAGCTATGTGACCTTATCATCTAGTCTTTTGAGTGCATATGGATGAGATATTTCATCCCTTTTGCACACTTTCTTAAGTGGTTAGGTTTTGTGATATTTAGCAATGTGAGAAATCGTACTGTAACATCATCCTTTACCTCTGATTTTTTGCTGATGAAGATATTTACTTAGGTCTTGTCTTTGTCTTTGGAGTAGGATGGACAAGTCAGCCTGGTAAACTGACAAAGTATCATTAATTTTAATAATTTCTATTTTGTGTTTTGTACTCTTTAACGGTTATTTGATTTATTAATTTTATCTGTATTATGCTAGCATAATTTAGCTACTCCCACTTATTTAGATCTACATTCCTCGGAAGTCTTCCCTGTTTCAAACTCCCTTTGATGTTTGATCTAATTTGGCATTCCCACCCCACCCCCCCCCCCCCCACCCCCCAAACCCCCCCCCCCCCCTCCACCCCCGCCCCCAAAATAAAGATACATTGTTCAGTAAGTCATCTGTCAGCGCTATTCCTCTGCTGTTTATATATGATCTAATTTTCGAAAGTAAGGCCTACTTTGGAGATGGGTGTTCAGACAAGATATTTTGTTTTTAAAGGTCAAGTTAATATATCAAGTTGGTTCGACCCCGAATCATCAATCACCTAGAAAGGTATCATTCAAAGTGGCTGCTCTCTCTTTACATCAGGTGTCGTTCTCAGAATCTGATATTCAAAGTAACAGTAATCTATCGAATATTTTCCAAGGCACTTAGGGCATGCCTGTTGGTTCACGTAACGAGCCCTTCTCTTTGATTCACGAAGGATATGATCTTTCTGTGGTACTCAAAACCCTGAGCTGAAAGTATCTCATTATACATAGATCTTGACCTCTGCGATTACAGCACATGATCTTGCGAACTAAGCCATTCTCAGTTATCCAGTCCTCTCATGCTGTTATTCACACTTTTTTTCTTTTTTTTTAAATATAGCTAAATCTGGTCTTTTCCTAGGTGCTTTAGGAAATGGTGTTTTGATCTTCTCATATAGTGTACATTTTAACTTTTCACTTCTCAACTAAGTAAAGCTGTTATTCTAGTGTTTTCGTCCACATTAGTTCCATTTTTCTTTCATCCTACTCCATCCATGTTACTTTCACTGTTAAGGTCCCCTGTGAATTTACACTTGAGAAAGCAGCACTCCTGGTCTGAATTGATGACGATTATATATATATATATATATATATATATATATATATATATATATATATATATATATACATACATACATCTTCTTTCCCACTGTTATCCCTACATTAAGGGGTCGGTTGCCTGATGCGCCTTCTCCACTGCCTTCTATCAAAGGCATCTTCCTCCACCAAACCTCTTCTCTCCGTATCCTCCTTCACTTTATCTCGCCATCGAATTCTCTGTCTCCCTCTTGTTCTTCTTCCTCTAACAGGTTCCTCCCAAGCCCTCTTCACTCCCTCCTCGTCATCCATCCTCAACACATGCCCGTACCATCTCAATTATGACTCTCTTATTACCTCTGTTATCTTTTTCAAGCTTGCTCTTCTTCTTATTTCATCATTTTCCAATCTCTCAAGCAGTGATATTCCCATAATCCACCTCAGTATTCTCACCTGTGCTCTCTCAAGCTTTACTTCCTCTTTTCTTCTCAGAGCCCATGTTTCTGCTCCATACGTTAACACTGGTCTTATCACTGTGTTATATATCTTGACTTTTAGCTTGATTGGCATTTTCTTATCACATACCACTCCAGCTGCCTCTCTCCACTTCCCCCATGCAGCTTTTATCCTACTGTCAACTTCAGACTCACATCCTCCCTCTTGGCTTAAAGTAGATCCTAAGTGTTTAAACTTTTTGGCCTGTTTTATAATCAAGCCTCTTCTTTCTTGTATTACTATTCTGTCTTCATCTTCCTTACTGCTCAGCAAAGCGTCTGTTTTATTTACATTCACCTTTAAAGCCACCCCCTCTAAAGATTCCTGCCACTCTCCAACCCTTCTCTGTAGGTCCTCCTCATTTTCAGCAGTAATCACCGGATCATTGGTGTACAACTATTCCCACAGCTCTTCATTCCTGATCGCTTCACTCAACACATCTATGACCAGTACAAACAAAAATGCCGGAGCCAGGGCTCGCAGACGGAACTGCTTCATCCTGTCGACGTATGTCTCTCAGCAAGGAACGAACTTCTGGGTAGCTGCATGCAACCTAGCCAGGGGAATATCAGGATCATCGCTGTTAGCGGGGAAGAATTTGCCTGTCACTGTCAGGGTCTCCCCGTACACCTTCTCTGCTGGGGAAGGGCTGCCGTTGGCTCTTGGGCCGGTGCGGAGACTGAGGAGGACCCAGGGAAGCTGTGCTTTCCAATTGGGGCCCTGACAGCGTGCCATTAAAGAAGCCTTGAGGGAGCGGTGGACCCTTTCCATCATGTTGTTGGCTGCGGGATTGTAGGACGTCGTGGTGTGGTGCTTGGTCCCCATCAGGTGAGCCAGGGAAGACCAGAGCTCTGAAGTGAAGGCGGGTCCTCGGTCCGTCATGACATCGTCAGGCGCTCCGAAATGGCTGATCCAGCTGGTCAGGAGGGCTTCGGCTCAAGCGTCTGCAGTGGCTTCTGACATCGGGGTGGCCTCGAGCCCCCTGGTAGACTGGTTGATCACTGTCAGGAGGCATCTGGCACCGTTGGATGGAGGAAGAGGCCCGACGACGTCGATGTGGATGTGTCCGATTTGCCTGGACTGGGGAAAAGAGCCTATCCCTGATTCGTGGTCCAGCCCAGGAATGCGATGGTCTGGGCCCTGGTGCCGTAGGTGTGGATGGGCGTCCTGTTTGCAGCTACGAGGGCGGTTGGGTCGTCGGGGGCGTGGCTGTGATCCTCTGCTGATGAAGGGACCACTGACTGCATGGCACCAGTGTCAACCAACATCCTGAGGCCGGAGATGCTGTCCTGGACGTAGAAGCCCCTGGGTTGGGACTCCATTACTGTGGCTGCCACGGGGGCTTGTTTTGGGAGCTCCTCCGTCGTTTTTTGAAGGGCAGAAGGAGCAAGGGCACTTGCACTTCGTGCCTTGCTGCTGAACCGGCGGTGGAAGCTGCACCACCTGACGTCTGGAAGGGACTTTGGTGATTGCTGGTATGCTGCACCAACCGTGTCCTCCTGCTGTAGGCTGTTTGCTGATAGAGGAGAGGAAAGTTTTGCAGTTTGGGTGGCGGTAAACAGCGCGAAAGCCCGCTGCACCAGACTTTTCATCTCCATGGTCTCGGCATTAGAGATCTTGTTTTGGACTTTGGGCACGAGCTGGCGAAGGAAGAGTTGACGGAGGATGCTCACCTCCTGCCTTCGTCCTTGGTGGTCCATCTCTGGCAGGAGGACCAGGTCCTGGAGTTTGTGCCAGGCCAATCTGGGATCCGAGGTGGTCATGGGGCTGGCCACGAGTTCAAAAATTTGGGTGGCTCGCTGGGGAGCTGGGAGCACTGAACTCTCCATCATCTTGTCAGACTCACGCTTACGGTTGACGAGAAGTCGTGAATGGCGGGCCAAACTGTAAGCACTTCTGTGAAGAATTGCTGTTGTGAGTCCGCTAATGGCGTTGAGGAGTACCGGAGAACCTAGATTAGGCGTCGTATGGGTCCGATAAAGGTTCTCTGAAGGTGAGCAGCGGTAATTAGTCCCTTAATGGCAAAGCCAAAACCGCTTGGGTCACCTATTCCTGGGTCACCAATTGTGAGGACTGAGTAAGACAAGGAGAGCGAGCGAACTAACTTTATTCAGTTGTTGTTTGTTGTTTGAGATTAAGCTGGCCTTGTGCCGGCACGGGCTCTTTCTGGCTGCAATGAGTAGAAATACAGTTCAAATGAGGCTGTACATAAGGTGGTGTGCAGACGGAAGCGTAGTGTCTGTCATGCACACATGAACAAACGTAAACAAAAAGGGACAGGGTCCTCGCTGTGAATGTTTTTTCACTGATGAAAATAAATGAATAATATTACATAGAGGGGACGGATTCCTGAAATAGTATATACATCAAAAGGAAGGGCGTAAAATGCTCTACATTTTAATTACTGGAAGAAAAGAGAGGACATATGGATATACAAATTTTTACAACGGAAGGGCGAACATTCATCCGAATGTTGTCCTTACACCCTATTCACAAAAGTACCAGTACAGGACATTCTGCAGTTTTTGAAGGAAAAATTAGCCCCCTATTCAAATCATTTCCCACTGGCCCTTGAAAAATAAAAAATTTAGTGGAATTATGTGTATCTACTAACGTATTTTCATTCAATGGGCAGGTAATTCTTTAAGCAAAAATTCGGTTATAGTATGAGTAGCCCTTTAAGTCCTGTTTTAGCCAATCTATACATGGAATGCTTTGAAACTATAGTAATAAATGCAATAAAACAAAGACATGCTGTTGGTTAGATACGTAGATAATATTCTAACATTTTGGGATAATAGGTGGGGAAATTTCAATGAATTCCTTTCAAAATAAAAAGCATTAGTGCCCAGCATCAAATTTAAGGTTTAAGGGGAAACAACAGAATTCCTTTTCATGATGTTTTGATAATTAGAGACACGACAGAATACAAACTTAAAATATACAGAAAACCAACATTCTCACTTTCATACATACATTCACTACTTTAGGTATCATGACATTTCTGTTTAAAATAGGCGGAGACAGTAATCTATTCCTAAGAACCCTACAAATTTGTTCCCCAGATTACCTGGAAAAGGAATTTAAACTAGTTTGTAGGCAGCTTTCGTCTTTAAGGTACCCTGATCATATAACTGAGAAAGTGATTCATAAAGCAAACATAATTTTCTACCGACCCCTTCAAGACAAGACCAGAGAGACACCCACCAATAAAATAAAAATCCCACACCCAGACAGGATTAAGACGGTGACATACATTAGGAAAATCTAACTCTTTTGTCTTTACCTACCCAAATACTGTAGCCAAATCCCTGATTAACTTCCAACAAAGCCAATCCCCCAAAGACACAGGAGTATGAAATCCCATACCTTGACTGTGATCAATCTTACATTGGTTTTACAGGAAAATCACTTCCCAAGAGATTTATACAACATAAATGTTCAGTTAGGTATGGACAACAGAGCTCAGCTATTTTTGACCATATAAATGACCATAATCACAGAAGAAACTTGAATTTGTCACATATAATTTATAACAGCAAATGTTGGTACAAAAGCCAGATGGTGGAGTCTGCCTTGATTAAACAAAGAGAGGTAATGAACATCGCAAAGAAGATTAAAAAGACATAGTCAAACGACTTACCTGTGGATGGATTTCTTGGTATAAATACCGCCTTTTCTGTAACTTTATAATTCATTACCTACCTGCAGAGAGAGACAGCAGTCTCTGGAATATAATACTTACATTCTATATTTTGACGTTCCTATGGGCTCCTTTTATTAGATGGAATTCTGTTGTAACAACATTTCTACCGATAGTATATATATAAATATATATTTATTTATATACAATCTCTCCTCGGTTTTTTTTTTCACTGGATGAATGGCTTTTTCCAATCTGGATTTGTGGCATCCATTAATTTACATTGTCCCCTAAGTTTTCCTTGGTTGTTCAGATAGTCTTTCTTTCGGTGCTGCACTGGTAACCATCAGTGAATTTTAATCGCCATTTACACGAGCTCCTTTGATTATCTAGGCTGTTATGATATAAAACTACCAACATCGGTCAAAAAATCAATGCTTAAAACCATGCCATAGACCTGGTGTGAATAACATGAGCCCGGGAAGCCATCAGCGGAAGATAGTAAGTATATATCAACGCTGTTCAGAAAATCAAAATATTTTTGAAGTGGTTCCTGTTGTATAAATCTTGCTTTAACACTAGTTAGGAAAAATTGCTGTTCCCTGATTCCAGATTTCTTTGGTATATCATATTATTTTCAATTATAATTGACGAGCTTTATTTTTGATCGCCAGTGTAAACACTTTTCTTTTGCTGTGTAAATTTACATCGGCGTTACAGTTCGCCTTATTCAAGATTCCGTTCTTGAGTCCTTTGTATCGAAGGAGGATATTTGGGATGAGGTTGATAGCCCCAAACCCATGATAATGCTTAGCATTCATAGATTGACACCCATTCAAGTATTAACCAGACCCAACGAGTTTAAGCTTCACTGAGCGAAAACCAACAGAATAGAGCGCACACATTTCGCTGGGTGGCTTTCACTGAGGGTCATCATTTTATTGCCATGAAAGTTTTAAAGGGTTTTGTTATTCGATTTATAGACTTCATTCGTTAAAGATTGAAGTCTGACATTCTCATAGCTGCTCATCACTCGCGATGTGCTGTGCCATAGCTAAATATAATTTTTTTTCAGCAATTAGTGTACATCAAAACTTTGGATGCAATGGCTGGCATAAATAGTAATAATCGAAATAGCCCAAGAAAGTCGGTTATTCTTAGTTGTACTCAAAATAGAATATATAAATCTATAATACATCTCTATATTTGCTCAAAATATGAAATTTTTTAATCTTAGCTAACTTCACCGTGTGTTTTTGAACTTTGATTTTGGCTGTTTTGCTTTTCTATAATCGTAATACAATATACTGCTATTTTATTCACTTTTAAAATGACTGTATCATAACGAACACTAACTTCACACAGATCAATCATATTTTAAAGCTGCTAAGCCAAAGTGTCTTCATGCAGCCAGCAAGAGTTGGATGCACAGCAGTTACAAGGTTAGACTAAAAGAATAAATGGACTCGTTTTGCTTTTTAAATTGTAGGAATATCATTAACTTAATCTGCTGTTATTCTTTGTACTTTAAAATCGTAATGCTTTGATTTGCACAGGGAGTGAGGGTACACCCTCCATCATTCGTTTTACCTATAAACGTAATTTGAATTGTACGTTATTGAGCAATTTCTTGTCCTAAAGAAGACGCGAGGTCTTGAAATCAGTCTCTAATCAACATTATCGTTGATAATTATCCATGGGAAATAGCATTGCCTCCATAGAACTTTTGTGATTTTCTTGTGTATTTTTGAGCCCTGAATTTCTTTAATGAACTGCATTTTAACCTTATGATTTTACCCTAGCAATTTTTTCGTATTTACTCAAAATAGGAGGGCTGAGAGCCATGTCAAGTTAGTATGAAGATCATTGATCCACAAGTACAGAACGAGTGTGTGTTTAGTTGTTACATATCTATGCTGACATTTCTTGGTGCCGCCGGCCAGTTAACGCCTATTGACGTTAGGCAGCTATCAAATTAAGTTTGTTTCTCGTATTTAGTTGTAGAATATCTGTTAATCATACACGAGTCCAAAATTAATTTTTGATTTTTAAAATGATGGTTGAAATGGTATAATAACAAGATATATAAATTTCATTCAAGGATTCGTATAAACAAATAGCTCCCTTGTTGATGACAGCCCTTTGTGTTTTCGTTTTGGCGTCTCCTGTCTTTCCGGCATAGCATCCTTATATTGAGAACTCGTGAGGTAATTATTGCAAGCCCGTTGACCTCGTTTTAATTTCTAAGGATCGAAATGTGAACAGGACATTAACTACATAGTATGAATTACTCGTAGGTTTGTCTGGCAAATAGAGTAATCGAGGGGCCAGCGTTTGCTGTCCCGTAGGGTAAACGATACCTGTGGGTACCCTGACCCTAAGGCCCGGGCCTTTTGTGGCTCTGGAATTGAATTGTAATTGGTTATTGTATTGAATAAAGCAATTTTGTAAACTAGCCTTTACATATGGTCAAGCGAATATATGCTTAGATTGTAATACTAGGTACTCAAAGTCACCGTCTTTCAAGACGGACGACGATGCCTACCGTAGGCCACAAATGAATGCAGGGAAAAGCGTAATCGGTAGTGTGTGTTGCGCACCAACTATTTTTTTTAGAACTGACCACTTGGAATATTAAGGGATTGTAGTCTTTATTTGGTTAATCTAAGTAATAGGGACAGCGTGTATTTAGCGATAAATTGCAGTTTCTTACAGGGTAAACAACTTCCTTGAGTCCATCGTACTCATGCAGGTCACCCATTTTTATGTGATATTTAATTGGTGAAACAATACAATTACAGTTATTTCTATATAAGCATTCCGTGGCCAGCTAGACTACGGCAATTGACATTTTTCTATGTTATTTTACTTGCTGTACAAGATTTGAAAGTAGGGTAAAACATCACAGCAGGCCACCTACAATCAACACCTAGCCACCCTCCGAAAAAGTACATCATAACGCGTCCTGACACCCGAGATGGGCATCAGTCGCGACTTGTTGTTGGTGAGAAACGGAGCTAAAGACCTCTACTCTCCTTTCGAAGTAAGTATTTTCTCCAAAGTTAGAAATTAAGGCCAAATTTTAAGTTGTTCCGACACGGCATACAAACCTTCGGCCCTTTTACAATAGGAAGGTACTAGCGGCAGCTGGATAGGTCGTAAGCTTTCGAACAAGGGGTTCGGTAGTTAACTGCTTGTCCGACAGGCGCGCGCGCGCGACTGGGAGGTAAACAAACCACTTTTGCTTTCGGCCTGCTGGCGTGTGGACGTGTATCATCGCTCTCTGCCCGCTTCATCGTCGTTGCTTTCGCATGGTTGTGTTTTTCTTTTTCTATTTATCTAGTGAAACTGAATTGTAAGTACAATCATTTCATATTTATTTCCATTGAATTCAATTGTGAATTAAAGGATCTTGGTTTCACCACGCCCTCCGATTACCCGAGTGCCGGGACTGAAGGGCGTAAGTGCGGGAATTCATTTTCCCAGAAATGATCCTCGTATTGTGTATGCTCGGTGCCGAGGGCGGGAGAGCGCTCGCTCCGAGCGTATATTTTGGTTGGAAATGTGTAGATGAAAATCGTAAGTAAGTGCTCTTTTCATTTATATTTTTTTGACCTGTATGCTCGTTGCCGAGCGAATGCGCTCGGCACGAAAACTTATTCTGTATGGAAGTGGAATCGCAAGTACAGTATTCTTTTTCATTTTCATATATTTATTTTGATTGTAGCAATACTCATTGTTCCGATACGTAATACAAACCATCGGTCCTTTAACAATAGGAAGTAGCTAGCGGCAGCTGGAACGGTCGTAAGCTTCGAACAAGGGGAGAACGGTAGTTAACTGCTTGTCCGACAGTCGCGCGCCGCGCGACTGGGAGGTAAACAAATCACTTTTGCTTTCGGCCGCGGGTGTGAAGGACGTGTTCGTCATCGCTCTCTGCCCGCTTCATCGTCGTATGCTTTGTTTATATTGTGTTTTCTACTAATGGTTTGTTTGACTTGAAAATGAAACTGTAAGTACACTGTTTTCATTTTCATTACTTAATTATGAACCAACATGGAGTTATCGCCGTAGATGCGGCGATTTCCTCTCTTTTCATTAATTGAACCCTTGAATTATGTCTCGGTGCCGAGGGCGGGCACGCTCGCGCCGAGTCATGTATTTTGGGCGAAAGTGTGTAATTGAAAAATGTAAGTACTCTTTTCATTATATTTTTGCCCTGTGCGTTCGTTACCGAGAGTGTGATTGCGCTCGGCACGAGCCTTTTAATTTTGTATAATAGATTGCAATGAAAGTGGATTCGCAGTTGCAATATTCTTTTCTTCAGTTTCATTTAGTTTATTTTGCCATGAAATTTAATTTAATGGGATCAATTTTCGTTCTTACCCGGGAATTGATCCTTACGTAGTTTTTTTATGTGAAATGGAATCGCAAGTGCAGTATTCTGTTTCATTTTCATATATATTTTTATGATAGCATCATATTATTGGATCAAGTTTCCGTCTTACCCGGGAATTGATCTTTTCCCCTTTAAGTTCTATGAAGTGAATCGCAAGGGCAGTATTCTGTTTCATTTTCATATTACTTTTCACTGCTGTGCGGGGGTAGGGGAAGCGAAGGTCTGCCAGGAAGTCGTCGGAAAGCTCTCCCGCGACTCCCTTGGTATCCGATTCTTCGTCTTCCTTCCTGCCCCCCACGCTCAGCTTCTTCGTTGTATTTTGTATTTGGGGTCTTCCTTGCGTTCGGGGTGGGGCATGTCTTCCCACCCCCCGTGCGTGAGGGAACCCCTCTTACTAATCTATCTATGTTACCGCAGGTGCTACATCCGTGGGAGACGACCTTGGACAGGTATGGACCGGACCACCGCGGAGGCAGGGCGTGCCTAGCATCACGGGCTGCTGCAGCGTCTAGCGAGGTCTGGGGCGGTCTCCACTACTACCACGCCGCTTAATTGCTGCTTTCCCCCCCCTCCTGGTCTACACACTCCCCATGCTGTGTCGATGACGCCGTCTGCCGCTACTAGGGCCGCCGCCGTACCGAGGTGGGGTTGCCGCCGCCGCCTGTTTTCTTCGTTGTTGCTGCCCCAGACTTCCGCTGTTCCAGCAGCTCGCCCCTGACCGGCCGCCAGGACCCAGGTTCCGCTGGCTGCCGATGATTCTACGAGGCGATCGCTGGGCCTGCCGTACCTGCCGCTGATGTGATTCCCGCTGTTGGCTTGGCTGTCCCTTCTGGGTCTACCGCTGCCGCTGTTCCTGCCGCTCGTGCGCTGGTTGCTGTTCCTGTCGCTCCTGCTTCCTGAGCCTGTCCATGCTGGTCCTGCCACGGTGTGTCTTCCCCAGTCCCAGGTCCTTCCGGACAGGCAGCAGTCGGGCCGTGTTGCTTCGGCAATAGCCCCGGCTCCGGCCTGGATGGAGGACCTGACGACTGTCCTGCGTGAGCTGACGAGGAAGAGGAGAAGAGGAAGCTGTCATCTTCGTCTTCATCGTCTGCTGCTGCTACCTTTCCCCTTCGACTTCTAAGGCCCATAAGCCGAAGAAGAAGAAGGCTGCCTTCCCCCCCTAAGAAGTCTCCTTCGGGAACTTCTAAGGGCCCGTCCCACCCCGGTGGGACGGGGGGTCCTTCTGCTGGTCCTCCTGCTCCTTCGGGAGCGGGGCCCATCTCCCTTCCGTAAGGAAGAGATGGACGGGGGACCCAGAGGAGTATCGGTTAGCTCTGGTACTTCCTCGCCTGGTGCTAGTGGCAATGCCGCTACGCCAGGTTCCGGCTCGGTCTCTCGTTCGCGAGAGATCCCGAGTGTACGTTCTCCCTCGGGAGACCGTGCAGCCAAGTTTCGGCGCCAGAGTTCGCTCGGCGCCAAGACGCGGCACGGAGCAGAAGGCTGGTGAGAGACGCTCAGGTGACTCTTGCCAGGCCAGCGGCCGCTCTTGCAGCGACCAGCTGGTAACCCGGGTTTTCCCCCCTAAGAAGGCTCCTTCGGGACCTTCTAAGGGCCCGTTCTCGCTCCGGCGATTCGGGGAGCTCTTCTGCTGGTCCTCCTGCTCCCTCGGGAACAGGGCCCGTCTTTTCTTCTACCAAGGAGAGAAGACGGGGACCGAGAGTACCAGCTTCGGCTGGCACTTCCTCGCCTGGTTCTAGCGGTTCTGCCGCTAAACCAGTATCCGCCTCGGCTTCTCGTTAGCGAGAAGTACCGAGTGGACGGTCTCCCGCGGGAGACCGTCCAGCCAAAGTCTTGACACTCGAGCTCGCTCGCCGCCAAGACCGAAGCGCGGAGCAGAAGACTGGCGAGTGTCGTGCAGACGACTCTCGCTAGGCCAGTGGACGCTCTCGCAGGCGAGACCAGCTGGCTGCTCGGGTTGACGTGACGGTCGCTGACCAGCCACGGGTTGAGGCGAGGAAGGGGTCCCCGCGGTCGTCGGTACCAGCTACGGCTGGTACCAGCGGCTCGACGCGCCGAGAGGACCGCTCAGCCGGTCTCACCGCGACAATGAGCCTAGCAGGTCACCTGACGCCGCTCCCATCGGGACGGGGCGGAGACGGTAACCAGCAACAGCTCGCCTGACGCTAGAGATCAGCGTCGACGTTCTCAGCCGAGCCTCTCGCCCCAGGCGAGCGGCAAGGCTAGGCCTGCTGCTCGATCGCCACTGCGGGTGGACGATCAGCAGCAGCCCTCCAAGCACGCTGGTCCTGCCAGCGAGCTAGGGGGGAGCGTCAGGTCTGCTCTCCTGTACCTTCAAACCTCCTCGGGCTACACCGGGAGGAGCGAGGTACCTATGAGTGATCGCGAGAGGTGCGCCGCTCGCGATCCCGCTATGACGCCGTATGGACCAGGCACGGTTTCTAGGACCGACCAGGACATACGCGCAAGTAGCTGGAGGCGACCGTCAGGGGTCTGCCGCTGTTCCTCCTTCTGAAGGAGGAGTATCTCGGGATCTGTTCTTGTTGGAGGGACTGGACGGTCCTACTCCGCAAGACGTGGTTACTCCCGAGATACAGGAATTTGCAGAAGTCATTAAGGCTGATTCGTCAGCATAATGACCTTGCGGAAGGATTGCCGCTCCCACCAGCAGAGCCCACGTCTCTGCTCGAGTCGTTTTGGGGCCCGAGAGGGAACCCAAACCGACGGTGGGTCTGCCGCGATCGGAGCTTGCCGATTCTGTCTCGAACCAGAGTCTCTCGTCTCCGGACAAGAAGGCTCTCTCAGTTCTGGCCGGTCGATCAAGCTACTTCCACCTCCTCTACTGCGACAGCGGCGTTTCTACGTGTCTTCGGACACCGTATTTAAAATACTCCTTCGGTCCTCCTGAGGTTTCGACCTCGACGAGGACTGGAATGAGTCGGAGGACGGTATCGGCTCTCTCCTGTCAGGTGTCGATCAGCCCCACCCAGACGACGTTCACAGTGGCGGCAGACCCTTACCTACAGTGAGAGTTCGTAACCCTCCGCGGGAAAACTTTTTCTCCTGACGATACGTTTTCCCAGACTCTGAGAGGCCATCGCCGCAAGGCGATGGCTGCTCCTACTCTTCTCCAACTGCTAGTTCCACTGGGAAGGCGAGCGATGTACCAATTCCTCCCCCATTCCCTCTATCCTTACGGTTACGAGGGAAAGGGGAGGGATCCTACAGAGATTTCTCTGTAGGATCCACGTTCGGGACTGCGCTACCGGGGGGACCTTCGGGTCCTACCTGACGTAAGCCCCCGGTCGTTGAGGAGAATCCTGCCCCATTCTCGATTTCTACGGAATCGAGAGGACCACCAGCCGATATCGTTTGACGAATTCGGTGGGGGTTTCGCAGACTGCTTAGAATTCTACGGAATTTCTAACGCATTCAGTGTTCGAGTTTTTTACGATCTCCAAACACTTACGCGAGACCACGGTCCAAAGTGAGCGAGACGAGAATCCCCGATAATTGTTACGATAATCGGGAACCTCGCCTATGCTCGAATTCCTGGAATTTCTAGCATTGGGAAGAAGACTGCTGCTGAAAGAACTATCTCACAGTAGGCGACCAACCTGGAATAGAGAAGATCGGACGGGAATATCCAGTTTGGCTTGAACTATCGTCTTAGTATTCTGTTCACCATTGAAGCTTTCCTTCGAGGAAGACTTCTCCTTCACTCTCTTTGATAGAGATCGAAGGTGGTCGATCTCCAATCCTTATTTTGTTTTCTTGAAGGAAAGAATTTAGGATGGAGATCGTTGTTCAGAATCCTACAAATATACTACGTATATTAACCTCGCGACATGATTCTACTAAGCAGTTGAATTAATTGTCCGAGGGGTAGGCGCATATCCTAGTTAATCTACGGATTGCGACTTATAAGAGAAGTATTCTAATTGAACTGCAACTCGGGGTTGCCTGCAACCTCCCAGGAGTTTCAGTTTCAATTTTTTATACTTATGGTTTTGTCACGACAACACCATTTCAACTTTTATATACTTATGGTTTTGTCACGACAACACCTCCGATATGCACGGTCATGTATGTCTCTCTCTCCCCTGCTTTGATTGACTACCGAACCGTATCTCTGCCCAACAATCATGGACTTAGGTCTCTGATTAACGGGGATTCTCGCAATAATGAAGGACCATCTACTGCTGTGACGCTAGATTCCATCGCCTTCGACATTGCGAGAATTTTCAACAGAGATATCTCTGGACTCTTCATCTGTCTGTTTACCGCACGGTAACAGAAGTCTGTACAAAGTCTCCCCTCCCGCTGCATCGCACTGCGATAATGCGAATGATTTTGCAGACATCTGAGTTTGTCTTCAAAATATCTCGTATTCGTAGGTGTACAATTGTTCATTGTTCAACCCGAATTACGAGATGTGTCAGAAGACATCGCCTACTCTCCGACCTGACAGCTCTACTTCCAAATGTCAAATTCATCCCATGAGAAGCAGTTCTTCAGGCGGCTTTCCCCTGTGTTTTCATTACTGAAGAACGCCCCGCTTTCATTGCAACTACGATTCTCACCGGACAGCAATGAAATAGCAGTTAGCGTTTTCAGTCATTTGTAAGCACAGGTTATGAATCTTGAGAATCCTTCTCTCGATTCATCTGTGAAGACGTAGGTTGCATTCAATATCTACCTTCGTCTTCAACGGTACATAGTGTTGTTTCTCCTTAGCTGAGATTCAACAACCATGAGATGTTTTACCTTCAGGGACCTCGGTCTCTAGAAGGCAATTGACTTTCGCCTGTTGGGCACATGCCTTAAGAGAATCATCACCTCGCTGTCCAGCATTGGTGACAAACAAATACATTTGTTTGGTCTCTCGGCATAACCCTTTAAAGGCGAAGGTCACTGACTTACTCGGATGCTTTGACAACTTGCCTCCTACCGAACGCAGTCAGTCGGCAGCTGTCAGAGCGCCCGAGTCAGTTACGAACTACGCTGTTGACTTAGTTCGGTTGTTACAGAGCAATCATTACTTCGTTTTAATAGCTTGTCACAGTAACCATACCATTGACACCCACCATGGAGTGTCGGTGTCCTATCCACTACCGAGAACTTCGCTGCATGGGATAGGAGGATGCGAGAGACTTCGTGGCAAACGGACAGACCAGTATGGGTACTGGACATCACCGAAGTAGAGAAGAGGGATAGGTCATGCGACTATTTCCTTCTTTTCCTCTGAGGAACTGCATGACTTCTCCTGCGAAGTCAAGCATCCAGGGGATGGGGATCCGTGACGCTCGATTTCGTACCGAACTTCGTAGCGAAGACTCAGAACCCTTCGGTCCCCTGACGATTGGTTCGAGTCGTTCACAATCCCCTCCCTAATGGACTTCACGCCTTCGATGCGAAGGAGATGCTGCCTTGTCCGCAAGAACTTCTCCGTGTCGCAGGTACTGAAGGCAGGGGTCTGGTCAACCAGACCACATGCCCTTCCTTCTACCTTCCGGGATATTGCCCCACAGGTCCTTGGATCTTTTTCCTTGGGACCCTGTGGCTGCTCAACACGTTGTGTAGCGAACCAGACCCTCGCAGGCTGAACAGCATCGAGTCCTGGTGTGACCATAAGAATGGATGAGTGAATGAGAGTGTGACTGGCTCCTCTTTCCATCTTTTTATTCTCCCCTCTACCTGTGTTAGAAGGGACACCGGTCCCGTCAACACTGCTGGATCAAGGACAAGATGCAGGTGAGCTACTCAACAGACCCCATCCTATCCCTTTCACTAGGGATAGGAGCGTATATCCACCACTTCCTCCAACAAGGGTGAAGGTGGATGCCAGCTTGAGACAACCCATACTTTATGTTGCCTCTTGCAAACAGGAACAAGTTCTTGCTTGCTGGTACGAAGAGATACGCTTGCCTCTCTCTTAGTACTCGGCCCCAGAGGTCTGACCCCATTGATCCTGCGGTGCACACCCCGATCAATCGGACAGAGGCTTGGAATCCCTCCCTCGCTCTCTACGACCAGGGAGGCATTCCAGATGGACGAACACCAGTTCTGTTCATCAAAAGACTCAGATTCCTCCCACCAAGAAGTGAGTCTTCCTATTGTTAAAGGACCGATGGTTTTGTATTACGTATCGGAACAAATGACAATTTGTCGAAAAATTGCATTTTTCCTAACTATACAAACCTGAGGTCCTTTACATATAGTCCCTCCTCATGCCACCCCTCACTCTGCGTATTTTGCATGGGCCAAAAGCAAAAGTGATTTGTTTACCTCCCAGTCGCGCGCGCGCGACTGTCGGACAAGCAGTTAACTACCGTTCTCGTCCTTGTTCGAAGCTTACGACCTATCCAGCTGCCGCTAGCTACTTCCTATTGTTAAAGGACCTCAGGTTTGTATAGTTAGGAAAAAAAAAATGCAATTTTCGACAAATTGTCATTTTGGATCAGTTTCCGAGCTTACCCGGAAATTGGATCCTTTCCCTTTTTATTTGAATGAAGTGAAATCGCAAGTGCAGTTCTTTTTCATTTTCATATTTTATTGAGATTGCATTGTTTACTTGGATCAATGTTTCCGCTATTTCCCGGGAATTGATCCTTTCCCATTTTTTTTGTATGAAGTTTTTTATTTGTATGAAGTGAAATCGCAAGCGCAGTATTCTTTTTTCATTTTCATATATATTTTGATTGCATCAATTCATTATGGATCAAGGTTTCCATTCATAATCGGGAATGGATCCTTTTACCCATGCGCTCTGTACCGAGGGCGCAAATGCGCTCGATCCGAGCCCTTATTCATTGTGAAGTGAATCGTAATGCAAGATTCTTTTTCATTTTATTTCTTTTATTATTGATTGCATCAATATTTATTGGTTCAAGTTCCGCTCAGTTCAGGGAATTGATCCTTATGCCCTTGCATTCGGGCCGAGGGCACAATTGCTCCTCGGGCTCTTATTATTATTGTTGGGTACATGGGTGCTGTGCGGGGGTGGGGAACGAGAAACCCCCCCCCCCTCCCCCCCCCCCCCCCGCTCAGCTCCCACAGATGGCCCTTCCCCTTGGGGGGGGGAGGTTATCTGCGTTCTTCTCCTCGCCCGATCCGTCGAGAGCGAGGGGGAGGGCGCTCGTTGCCCGATGTACAATTGTATTCGGGGTCTTCCACTCGTTCGGAGAGGGCTCACCCCCCCCGCGCGAGGGGACTTCCCCCCCCACTAATCGCTACTACTGTTATTTCCGCAGGTGCTACTGCCACGAGGGTGGACCTTGGTGAGGTATGGGCGTCCTTCCATTTGCCGGGCGTGCTAGTGTCCAGGGCTGCGGTTCTATGTCTGGGCCTACTGCGGTCACCCATGGAGTGGTGACCACGCTCCAGGTGATGACGTCCCTCCTCACCTGGTGTACTCGCCTCACGTGGTAACAGTCTTGCCTACAGCCGCTGTGAAGTGCCTGTTCGCCGTACCGAGAGGGGGCTTGCCGCCGCCGCTCGTGGTTGCCGCGCTGCCGCGACCACACTTCCGCTGCCCTAGAGCTCCGCGCCCTGGACCTGCCGCCGGTACCAGGATGTGCTGGCTGCTGCTCCATTTCCTGTGTTTCCGGTGCTGCCTGCCGTACCTGCCGATTCTGGGCTGACTGTCCATGCAGTTGCTGCGCTGGCTGTCCCTGCCGTTGCTGCGCTGGCTGTCCCTGCCGTTGCTGCGCTGGCTGTCCCTACCGATGCTGTGCTGGCTGTGCCTGCTGTTCCTGAGATGCCCATACCTGCTGACGTCGTCCCTGTTCGTGGTGGTACTACCCCAGACTTTGGTCTGTCTGTACAGGTGCGTCCGGGCCCTGTGGCTTCGGCTACAGCAGCCCCGGCTCCGCCCTGGATGGCAGATCTTACGTCTGTCCTGAGGAAGCTGACGAAGAAGAGGAGGAAGGTGTCGTCGTCGTCGTCTTCATCTTCTTCATCGTCGTCGGCTGCCGCCTCTTCCCCTTCGACTTCTAAGGCTTCACAGCCGAGGAAGAAGAAGGTTGCCTCCTCCCTCCTAAGAAGTCTCCCTCGGGAGCTTCTCGGGACCCGTCTCACCTCGGTGGGACGGGAGGGTTCCTTCCGCTGGTCCTCCTGCTCCTTCGGGAGCGGGGCCCGTCTCTTCTTCCGCAAGGAAGAAGACTACGGGGACCAGAGGGGTACCGGCTAACACCGGTACTTCCTCGCCTGGTGTCAGTGGTTCTGCCACTGCATCAGGTCCGTCTCGGCCTCTCGTTCGCGGGAGGTACCGAGTGTACGGTCGCCTACCAGCGACCGTGCAGCCAGGAACCAGACCTCGGAGCTCGCTCAGCGTCAGGTTCATGGCACGGGGCGGAAGACTGGTGACAGCCGCTCACAGCGACTCTCACCAGACCAGCTCTCGCTCTCGCGGCGACCAGCTGGCTACCCGGGGACGTGACGGTCCACGACCGGCCACGGGCTGAGGCTGGAAGAGGTCCTCCCGTTCGCCGGTGCCAGCCACGCTGGAACCAGCGACGTGACGTGCCGTGAGGGACAAGCACGCCGGTCTCACTGTGACAGTGGAGCCTGCAGGTCGCCTGACCGTCGCTCTCACAGAGAGCGATCGGGTACGGCAACCAGCACCAGCTCTTCTGACACTCGAGATCGGGGACCGCTGTGCTCAGTCCAGCCGTTCTCCACAGCGAGACGGTTCGACCAGGCCTGCAGCTCGATCGCCACCGCGGGTTGACGATCGCCTGCAGCCCTCCAAGCCTGCTCGTTTCTGCCAGCGAGCGAGGAGGGAGCGTCAGGTCTGCCTCTCCCGTACCTTCAACCTCCTCGGGTTACACCGGGAGGAGCGAGGTATTGAGGAGTGATCGTGAGGGGTGCGCCCCTCATGATCCCACCACGACGCCCTACGTGCCAGGCACGGTTCTTGGACCGGCCAGGACGTATGCGCAAGTGGATGGAGAAGACCGAGAGGGCTGTCGCTGTTCCCCCTTCTTAGAGGAAGGTTCTCGGAATATGCTCTTGTTCGAAGGGCTTAACGGTCCCACTCTGCAAGATGCTGTGACTTCCGAGATCCAGAGGAACTTTGCCGAGGTTATGGCGCTGATTTGTCAGCACAACGACCTCGGGGAAGGATCGCCGCTCCCACCAGCAGAGCCACGTCTCGGCTCGAGTCGTTTTGGGGCCCGCGAGGGCCCCAACCCAAATCGACGTGGGTCTGCCGCGATCGGAGCTTGCCGACTGTGTTGAACCAGGTAGTCTCTCGTCTCCGGACAAGAAGGCTCTCTCATTCTGGCCGGTCGAACAACGCTATCTCACTCCAAATCTACTGCGACAGAGGCGTTTCTACGTGTCTTCGGACACCGTATTTGAATACCCCTTCGCTCCTCCTGAGGTTTCGACCTCGAACGAGGACTGGAATGAGTCGGAGGACGGTATCGGCTCTCTCCTGTCAGGTGTCGATCAGCCCCACCCAGACGACGTTCACAGTGGCGGCAGACCCTTACCTACAGTATGAGTTCGTAACCCTCCTCGGAAAACGTTTTCTCCTGACGATACGTTTTCCCAGGCTCTGAGAGGCCATCGCCGTAAGGCGATGGCTGCTCCTTTTCTTCTCCAACTGCTAGTTCCGCTGGGAAGGCGAGCCAGTATCCAATCCTCCCCCATTCCCTCTCTCCTTACGGCTACGAGGGAAAGGGGAGGGATCCTACAGAGATTTCTCTGTAAGATCCCACGTTAGGGGCTGTGCTACCTGGGGACCTTCGGGTCCCTACCTGAACGTAAGCCCCGGTCGTTGAGGAGGGATCCTGTCCCCCTTTCTCGATTTCTACGGGAATCAAGAGGCCACTAGCCGATATCGTTTGACGAATTCGGTGGGGGGTTTCGCAGAGTGCTTAGAATTCTACGGAATTTCTAGCGCACTCAGAGTGTTCGAGTTTTTTACGATCTCCAAACACTTAGGCGAGACCACGGTCCAAAGTGAGCGAGAATCC
This sequence comes from Macrobrachium nipponense, assembly GCF_015104395.2. Taxonomy (NCBI): domain Eukaryota; kingdom Metazoa; phylum Arthropoda; class Malacostraca; order Decapoda; family Palaemonidae; genus Macrobrachium; species Macrobrachium nipponense. Next base: position 43,932,282 of record NC_087220.1, on the reverse strand, counting down.
CTGATAATTGTTACACGATAATCGGGAACCTCGCTTATGCTCGAATTCCTGTAATTTCTAGCATTTGGAAGAAGACTGCTGCTGAAAGAAGAGTATCTCACAGTAGGCGATTAACCTGGAAGAGAGAAGAACGGACGGGAACTTCCAGTTGGCTTGAACTATCGTCTTCGGTATTCTGTTCACCATTGAAGCTTTCCTTTGGAAAGACTTCTCCTTCACTCTCTTGCTAGAGAACGAAGGCGGTCGATCTCCAATCCTTATTCTCATTCCTCGAGAGGAAAAGAATTTAGGATGGAGGTCGTGGTACAGAACCTACAATATACTACGTATATTACCTCGCGACATGATTCTTTTAACAGTTGAATTGTCCGGGGGGTAGGCGCATACCGTAGTTAACTCTACGGTTTTGTGACCGAGACGAATTGTATCTTAATTGAACTGCAACTCGGGGTTGCCTGCAACCTCCCAGCAGTTATCAGTTTCGATTTTAGATACTTGGTATTGTCATGACAACACCAAATCAGCTTTTGTATTTACCGAAATCCGTTTCGGTTAAATATAATTGCTCGAGCGTATTCCTTTATGCTCGATGGTTCTAGCCGAACGCATTCCTTCGTGGAATAATGGATTACCTGGCAACTCAGGATGACGAGTCACCGAGAGCTACTGCGTATTGAACTGCCTGATAGCGGCTCAGTATCAGCTAGGTCTCGGAGATGCACGGTCGGTTTACGTCTCTCTCTCCCCTGGTTTGATTGACTACCGAACCGTATCTCTGCCCAACAATCATGGACTTAGGTCTCTGATTAACGGGGATTCTCGCAATAATGAAGGACCATCTACTGCTGTGACGCTCGATTTCATCGCCTTCGACATTGCGAGAATTTTCAACAGAGATATCTCTTGGACTCTTTCATCTTTCTGTTTACCGCACGGTAACAGAAGTCTGTACTATCACCCGCTGCATCGCACCGCGATAATGCGAATGATTTTTGCAGACATCTGAGTTTGTCTTCAAAATATCTCGTATTCGTAGGTGTGCAATTATTCATTGCTCGCCCCGAATTAACAGATATGTCAGAAGACATCACCTACTCTCCGACCTGACAGCTCTACTTCCAAATGTTCAGCCCATGAGAAGCAGTTCTTCAGGCAGTATTTCCCTGTCTTCATTACTGAAAAGCGCTCCGCTTTTATTGCAACTACGATCCTCACCGGACAGCAATGAATAGCGGTTAGCGTTCTCAGTCTTTGTAGCACAGGTTCAGAATCTTGAGAATCCTTCTCTCGGTTTCAGCTGTGAAGACGTAGGTTGCATTTTCTGTACACCTTCGTCTTCAACGACACATAGTTGTGTTTTCTCCTTAGCCGAGAATCAACTATACTATGAGATATCTTGCCATCAGGGACCTCGGTCTCTAGAAGGCAATTGACTTTCGCCTGTTGGGCACATGCCTTAAGAGAGTCATCACCTTGCCTTCTGGCATCGGTGACGAACAAATTATTTGTTTAGTCTGCTTGGCATAACCCTTTTAAGGCGAAGGGTCACGTGACTTGCTCGGGTGCTTGGACAACTTGCCTCCTACCGAACGCAGTCAGTCGGCAGCTGTCAGAGCGCCCAAGTCTGTTACGAACTTCGCTGTGGACTTAGTTCGGTTGTTCCATAACAGTCTTTTCTTCGTCCTAACGGCTTGTCACAGTACCCATACCATCGACACCCACCATTGAGTGTCGGTGTCCTATCCACTACCGAGAAGAACAACTTCACTGCAGACGGATAGACCAGTATGGGTACAGGACATCACCGAAGTCGAGAAGAGGGATAGGTCATACGACCATTCCCTTCTTTTTCCTCTGAGGTAATGGCATGACTTTTCCTGCGAAGTCAAGCATCCAGGGGATGGGGATTCGTGACGCTCGATTTCGTACCGAATTCGTAGCGAAGACTCTGAACCCTTTGGTTCCTGACGATCGGTTAGAGTCCTTCACAATCCCCTCCCTAATGGACTTCACCGCCTTCGATGCGACCGCGCTTTCTGAAGAAACTCGACATCCCAGGCTTAGTGTTGAAGACTCTTCGTCAGCACCAAGTAGACCTAGAAGTACACTCCCTCGAGTTACACAAGAACTTCTCTGTGGCGCAGGTACTGAAGGCAGGGGAGTCTGGTACAACCAGACCACTGGCACCTCCTTCTACCTTTTGGATATTGCCCACAGGTCCTTGGATCGTTTTCCTTGGGACCCGTGGTGGCTGCTCAACACGTTGTGTAGCTAACCCAGACCCTAGCAGGCTGAACAGCATCGAGTCCTGGTGTGACTGTAAGAATAGATAAGTGAATGAGAGAGTGACTGGCTTCTCTTCCTATCTTTTTTCTCCCCTCTACCTGTGGGTAGAGGGATACGGTCATCACCTTGCTGGATAAGGACGAGATGCCGGTGAGCTACTCGACAGAGCCCCATCCTATCCCTTTCACTAGGGATGGGAGCGAATATCCACCACTTCCTCCTACAAGGGGGGGGAAGTGGATGCCAACAAGAGACAAACCATAACTTTATGTTGCCTCTTGCAAATAGGAACTTGTTCTTGTTTGCTGGTACGAAGAGGATACGCTTGCTCTCTCTTAGTACTTGGTCCAGAGGTCTGACCATTGATCCTGCGGTGCACACCCCGATCAATCGGACAGAGGCTTGGATCCCTCCCTCGCTCTTACGACCAGGGAGGCATTCCAAGGTTGGGCGAACACCAGTCTGTTCACAAAAGACTCAGATTCCTCCCACCAAGAAGTGAGTCTTCCTATTGTAAAAGGACCGAAGGTTTGTATGCCGTGTCGGAACAAATGACAATTTGTCCAAATTGCATTTTTCTTTTCCTAACTATACAAACCTGAGGTCCTTTTACACACAGTCCCACCTCATGCCACCCCTCACTCTGCAGTTTTTGCTTGGGCCAAAAGCAAAAAGTGATTTGTTTACCTCCCAGTCGCGCGCGCGCGCCTGTCGGACAAGCATTAACTTACCGAACCCCTTGTTCGAAAGCTACGACCTATCCAGCTGCCGCTAGTACCTTCCTATTGTAAAAGGACCTCAGGTTTGTATAGTTAGGAAAAATGCAATTTTGGACAAATTGTCATATTTAAACAGAGGGTACTGAAAATGGCGCCCACGGCAGTGGAAATCTCACCAAAACGCTTTAGAAATTTTTGTACAAGTAACTTACCCAGCGATATATACTTAGCTATAGACTCGGTCGTCCGACAGAATTTCAAAAACTCGCGGCACACGCGACAGGTAGGTCAGGTGATCCACCATTCCCGCCGCTGGGTGGCGGGGTCTGGAACTATTCCCGTTTTCTAAAGCCATAATTTCTCTGCGTTGAACGGACACACCTATTGTTCGTTCCTCCATCTTGGATTTCAACTCGTTTGCCGAGAATTTGGATTGGTTTTTTGGGTGACGTATTCTGTTTTTCTCTGGCTTGGCATACGCTTATTGTGGACTGTTTTTTTCGACTTTGGTTTTGACTACTCTTTCACGATGTCTGACGCTAAGGCTTCACCTATGTTTAGAGTTTGCGTAGGGAAGACTGTAAGGTTAGGCTGCCTAAATCGGCATTAGATCCGCATAGTATTTGCGCTAAATGCAGGGAGAATGAATGTTCTTTTATTAACACCTGTGTGGAATGCGAGAACCTTACGGAGCTTGAATGGGAAGGAATTATCATCATAGTTAGGAAGCTTGAGAGAGATAGAGTGAGGAAGGCTTCAGCTAGGTCATCTAGTAGATCTTGCTCCTTAGAACAAGAAATTAACTCTCCATCTAACAATTTTCCTTAGCCTCAGCTGCTTCTCCTGTTCTGAATCCAAAAGATTCTTCATCAGAGAGGAAAATGTAAAAGCTTCAATTAAGAAACTTCAAGCTCAGCTACGAGCTCTAAACCAAGGTAAGAGTGGTGATAGTGACTTGTGCAGTGTCCCCAGTGCAGTGGAGGGGGCGTCTGACCGGTTCCTCATTGCTCCTAGGCCTAGACCTCTTCCAAACTCCCAGGACCAGGGGAGGAGGAATGTCGAAAGCCGCAGGGAGGATGCAGAACATCCCCAACGGTCAGCGTCCCTTCGGCAGATCCTGTGTTGTTAAGTCCCAGGCTGCCTCGGATTGCCGCAGAAAAGGCGTCCTAAAGGAGTGTTTTTTCGGCCTCAGACTCTTCCTCTCCTAAACAGGGATGGAGTTCCGGCCTCCCGTTCGCCCTTTGAAGAGAGCCTGGAAGGCGCCTAAAGGAGACGCTGCTGACTCCAGCCCAGAGCGTTTTCCCGAGGATTGGCCTTCGGGACCTAAGAGGACTAGACAAGAGAGCCTGCTCTTCAGGATCCGACCAAGAAGTTTTTGGTTATCTGCAAGAGCAGTTAGCGTCGCTCGTAGGCTCTTTTTGCTAAGGACTCTACAAGGAGGAAGGATGTCTCGCTCCCTGTTAAGAGTTCCACTAAGCGTCCTTCTTCGATGACAGGAGAGAACTCTCACGTTCTCCATGGGCGTTTATCGCCTTCGTCAAGGGACTCGTCGGATAGGAGTTGTTCTCCTGAGAGAAGAGCCCTTTCGCCCTATAGGCTGGCTTCCCCGAAGCGCCCTCTTAGACACAGCGCATCGAGCAGAGTCTCGATCGGTTTAGATACAAGGAACCGGAAAACCGATTTAGGTATCAGGATCCCTTGGTTCTTCAGGACCAGGAGCCAGACAGACGCAAAGAGGCAGCAAGACGCAAGAAAGGACGTCAAGAGCCTCTTAGAACGCTGGATTCAGGACGTCAGGATTCTGCTAGAAGGCAGGAATCAGGACGCTTTGAGCCAGGACGCCATGAGTCAGGGCGCCAGGAGTCAGGGCGCCAGGAGTCAGGGCGCCAGGAGTCAGGGCGCCAGGAGTCAGGGCGCCAGGAGTCAGGGCGTCAGGAGTCAGGGCGCCAGGAGTTAGGACGCCAGAAAACAGGACGCCAGGAGTACGTTAGGGCGTCAAGTGTTAGGGCGCCAAGAGCCTGTTAACGCGTCAGGAATCAGGACGCTGGGATCTTTTCAAGCGCCTGAATCAGGACGCCAGGAGCCTAGCAAGCGCCACGACCCACGAACCTAGACAACAAGAGTCTAGTAGGCACAAGAGTGTTGCGACAGACAGAGCCTCCCTCTTCGTTATAGGAGTGCTAATGTTTCCGCGCTCCCCTTCTCGGGAAAGGAGTTCTTCTCCGGGAAGAGCCAGATCATCCAAAACGATCTCTTCTGTAGATCAGTTGGACCCAGGTATCGAATACGAAGAGCCCTGTAGATGTAGCAGTTTCGGACTACAAGAGACTTTCCCTTTGCTGCTAAAGGAGTTCGGAGACTCCCTTTCATCTGCGGACCCTCCTTCACCAGGATCGTTGATGTCCAGCACTAAAGCTCTCAAATCGTCTTCCTTCGTTAAGATGCGCCCCGCTCTTTGTATGAAAAAGGCATTGAAAACTTTTTCAGAGTGGTTGACTTCCAGAAGGGAAGCGGGCAAGACAGTTTTTTTTTCCTGCCCTCCTTCCAAGTTAACAGGCAAACCAGGAAGGTGGTACGAGACCAAAGAGCCGATGGGGTTAGGCCTGCCTTCTTCCGCGGATGCGGATTTTGCTTCCTTAGTGGACTCTGCTAGGAGGAAGTCGTTGCTGTCTGCTAAGGCGACTTGGGCATGTGTGAGCTGGACCACCTTCTAAAGGGCCTCTTTAAAAAACCCTAGAAGTCTTCAACTTTATGGACTGGGCCGTTAGGACTTTAGCGAAGAGAGCTCAGGACACGGACTTTGTTTCTATGGAGGACTTTCGAGCGTCCTGGCTTGTTCTGGACAGAGCGGTCATGGACGGTTCTGTAGAAGTTGCCTCTTCTTTTTGGAACGGGAGTTTTGAAGAAGAGATCTGTCTTTAGCTCTTTCTTAGCAAGAGCAGTATCACCCTTGCAAAGGACATCTCTTCTTTTTGTTTTTGCTCCTTTATCCCCGCACCTTTTTCACAAGAGACTGGTTAGAGAAAGTTTCGAAATCTCTTACGGAGAAGGCAACTCAAGATCTCCTCACGCACTCAGCCAAGAAGTTTAGGCGGCAGTGCCGATAGAGAAGAGAGACCCTCTTTTGTTCAGCCCTTTCGAGGGGCCTCCTCTTCTAGAGCCCCTCTTAGAGGTCGAAGACCAGAGAGAAAGAGTAGACCATCTAGAAGGTCCTTCGGGAAGTCTAGATGAACAGCAAGTCCTCCAGACGAAGGTAGCGCCAGGCTACTCCACTTTGCCAAAGTCTGGGCGCAGAAGGGAGCGGACTCCTGGTCCCTCTCTATCCTGAAAAAAAGGATACTTGATCCCCTTCAGGGAAATCCTCCCTTGACGACAACTCCAAGGGAGTTAACCGCCAGATACTCGGATCCGGTACGAAAGCTTGCTATGTTGCAAGCAGTGGAACAGATGATTTCCAAGGAAGCGGTAGAACTGGTTCAAGATCTCCAGTCCACCCCAGGATTCTACAATCGGCTATTCCTGGTATACCGAAAGCATCGGGGGGATGGAGACCAGTTCTAGACGTCAGTGCCCTGAATTTCTTTGTCTTGAAGAAGAAATTTTCAATGGAGACGTCTTCCTCTGTTTTTCTCCCATCTGCTCTTCGTCAAGGGGACTGGATGGTGTCCCTGGACCTTCAGGATGCGTATTTCCATGTGCCAATTCATCCGGCAGCAAGGAAATATCTGAGGTTCATGTTAACCAAGGGAAAAGTGTTCCAGTTCCGAGCGATGTGCTTCGGACTTTCGACTTGCCCCTCAAGTCTTTACGGACATCATGAAGAATGTAGCTTATTGGCTACATCTGGAAGGGATCAGGATCTCGTTATATCTGGACGATTGGCTAATAAGAGCCCAATCGGAGAAAAATGTCTGGAGGACCTTTTAGTGACTCTAAAGTTGACAAAGTCCTTAGGACTTTTAGTAAATCACGAGAAATCCATGCTTTGTGACCCCCCAGCAAAGTATTGTCTATTCTGGGGATTCAGATGGATTCTCGGGATTTTTCTAGCGTATCCTTCGCAGGAAAGGAGAGAACGCATGCCTAGAAAAGGTGTCAGTCTTCTTAAGGAAAGAACATTGTTCCGCGAGGGAATGGATGAGCTTGCTGGGACCCTCTCCTCGATGGAACAGTTCGTTTTCCTTAGGGAGACTTCACCTACGACCCCTTCAATTTTATCTGAAGGAGAAGTGGGAGTTGGAAGTTCCAACAATCTGGAAGGGAGACTTTTTCCAATCCTCGAAACGGATCAAGGAGAATATCCGTTGGTGGTTTAGATCCACAGAAACTAAGCCAAGGAATCTCCCTTCGCTTACAGACCCGCGCCTAGCGTTGTTTTGCAGACGCCTCAGATTCAGGGTGGGGAGCGACCCTAGGTTCGCAAGAAGTGTCAGGCATTTGGGAAGGAGAACAAGTGCCCTGGCACATCAACAAGAAAGAGCTAACAGCCATTCATCTAGCTTTGGTTCATTTCGAGGAACAGGTCTCAGGTCTGGGGATTCAGATTCACTCGGACAACACAACAGCCCTCGCTTATATAAAGAAGCAAGGGGGGACGCATTCCTTTTCCCTGTACGAATCAGCAAAGGATCTGCTGATTTGGGCACAGGAAAGGAAGATCTCTCTCCTCACAAGGTTTGTACAGGGAGAGAAAAATGTCCTGGGCAGATCTGTTAAGCAGAAAGATCAAGTCCTACCCACGGAATGGACTCTCAATCCTCAGATTTGCCAACACTGTGCATCTGTGGGGAAGGCCCAATATAGACCTGTTCGCGACCAACAAGAACCACAGATTAGAAAACCTATTGCTCCCCGATCTCGGATCCTCAAGGCAGTAGCAGTATGACAGCTTTCTGCTAGATTGGACGGGCTTGGACGCGTACGCCTTCCCTCCTTTCAAGATAGTAGGAGAAGTGTTGAGGAAGTTCGCTTGCTCGGAAGGAACAAGAATGACCCTCATCGCTCCCTTTTGGCCGGCCTCTCGATTGGTTCACAGAGGTGCTGGAGTGGTTAGTGGATTTTCCAAGATCGCTTCCACTAAGGAACGATCTTCTCAAACAACCCCACTTCGACAGGTTTCACAAAAACCTCCCCGCTCTAAGTTTGACCGCCTTCAGACTGTCGAAGGACTTGTCAGAGCAAGGGGCTTTTCACGAGAAGTGGCGAAGGCTATTGCAAGAGCCAGAAGAGTCTCCACTTCTAAAGTATATCAGTCGAAGTGGGAGTTGTTTAGAAGATGGTGTAGGGAAAAGAAAATATCCTCCTCCAGTACCTCTGTAACTGAAATCGCAGATTTTCTCCTATATTTGAGAAAAGACTGTAACCTTGCAGTTTCAACAGTGAAGGGTTACAGAAGTATGCTGGCCTCAGTTTTTCGACATAGAGGAATAGATCTGACAAACAATAAAGATCTTCATGACCTTATAAAGTCTTTTGAGACCACGAAAGAACATGTAATTAAGAAGCCTAGCTGGAACTTGGATGTGGTCCTCAAGTTCCTAATGTCGGAAAAATTTGTACCGTCTCACGCAGCTTCGTTTAGGGACTTAACAAGAAAGTCTTTATTCCTTTTTGCGTTAGCAACAGCCAAGAGAGTGAGCGAGTTGCAAGCTTTGGAAGGTAAAGTGGGGTTTAAGAAAGATTCAGCGATTTGCTCCATTTCAACCATTTTTTCTAAGCGAAAATGAAAATCCCTCAAAGCCTTGGCCAAGAAAGCTTTGAGATAAAGGAATATCTTCATTAACAGGGAGAGAACTAGAAAGGACTTTGTGTCCAGTCAGGGCACTCAAGTTCTACCTGGAGAAGAAGAAGTGGCTGAAAGGTACGAAGAAAGTCTTTGTGTCTCTGTAAGAGATCCGAAAAGAGCGATTTCTAAGAACGCCCTTACATTCTTCATAAAAGATGTAATAAGGGAAGCTCACCTTAAATGCGAAGAAGAAGCATTTCAAGGTTCTCAGAGTGAGAGCTCATGAAGTGAGAGCCATAGCTACGTCGATGGCATTTCACAAAACATGGTCGCTTCAGGCTCTTATAGATTTCGACATTTGGAGATGTAATTCGTGTTCGCCCTCGAATTACCTAAGAGATGTTAAATGTCGTACGAAAAGTGCTTTGCTCTGGGAGCGTATGTTTCGGCGAATTCAGTGCTGGGAGAAGGGGCTGAGGCTAATCCTTCCTATTTAGTTTAAGGCTTAAAATTACTGTTTATTGGTGGTTGTTTTTATTGGTTAATTGTCAGAGGGAATAGGGACCCTCTTACAATTCATAGATTGTAATAAGACTAACAGGGTCAGGTGATCGGGATTGGCTTCAGTGCTCTTTGTGATTTGTTTAATAACCTTAACTCTGTCATGTAAGAGGGCGAGTCTCCATTGATATGACAAAAGGTCAAGGCTCTACCATGTAGTGTCAGCCCCCATTGGTACGATCCAGTATAGGCTCTGTCGCGTAGCGGGCTAGCCCCCATTGACACGATCCAAAGAGTTATTCAACCATAGGTTCATTCCTCGTTGAAACTCTTGAGGCAAGCAGACTCATCGACAGTAGTCATGAAGTCTTCAGCCCAATAAGGTAGAACTATGGATTATGTTATCCAGAACATAGGTTGTTTTTTACCCTGTTTTTTAATGTGTAATTTGTAGTTAGTTAAGTATTATGTGTTTTAGCTGTCTCTTGCCCGCCACCAAGGGTGCCAATCAGCTAAGTATATATCTGCTGGGTAAGTTACTTGTACAAAAATGATATTGTTAAGATACATAAAGTTTTGTACATACTTACCTGGCAGATATATACGATTAATGGCCCACCCAGCCTCCCCTCAGGAGACAGGTGTAAGAGAAATTATGGCTTAGCAAACGGGAATAGTTCCAGACCCCGCCACCCAGCGGCGGGAATGGTGGATCACCTGACTACCATGTCGCGTGTGCCGCGAGTTTTGAAATTCTGTCGGACGACCGAGTCTATAGCTAAGTATATATCTGCCAGGTAAGTATGTACAAAACTTTATTGTATCTTAACAATATCATTTTTACTTACAACTAAAAATGTTTTGAAGATTGACGCCATCTCGATGTTTACGGAGTCGCTTGTGTCAACAAACCTTCTATTTCCTGTGATAAATCCGCACACCACTTGTACCCACAGACGCTGGAGCACTTTTATCACAACAATCGAAACACGATTTCTCACCAACAACAAGCCAGGAGTAAACAGCTGTTTTGGTAGAAGATGACGAGAAGCGTGCTCTTAGCTAATTTTTAAATAAGTAGTAAAACATCAATATTTTACATATTTATGATGATTAATTTGAAAATATTAGTTATTGAAAAAGTAACTCGACTCTGACTCAAATTTAAGTAATTATTTTTCTGAATTAGAACGTTCTTTTAAGTTCTGTATTATGACGTCACGACATCTTGACTTTCGTATACCTATTGTAAATAATTGCTATACTCAACTGTCATTGCAGAACAGTTTACCAGTTATTCATGCAGATTGTTATCAGCTATACAGTAATTGTTATAATCGTAATGCGCATATATATCTTTATTATTTAGTTTTTTGGATATATGAAGATGTTTTACTGCTGGATTATCGCCGTAGTGTGACGCAATCGTTTTTCGGTCCATGGGCCTCTGTCTGTTTTCGCACCATAAGAAATTATGGGGGCAAATTTGCAATGACCAGAAAGTCGTTAAAAGAGGAAAGTTAGCATTGAGGGGCATATGTTTTGACTGAGAAAAATACAAATTTATTCAATAGCTAGCTTGTAAAAAATACTTGGTTATAAAAACTTGATTGACAACTAAGCAGCATGTCTACTGTGGGTTTCAGAGACAGTGCAAGCACGTTTTTTGGGCAATACCTATTTCTGTAACGAACACTCTAACAGAACGAGATTTTGCTATAGTGCATTACACCCAGTGCCGTAATTTATAAGGGTATCGTGAATCACTAATCGTAAAGAATAACGACACTTGTCCTTGTACCAAGAGACAAAAACTCCATTATGCAGAAATGGATACGAACACGCGTATAAAGCTCCACCTACCCTCTCTCCCCCCCCCCCCCCCCCCCCCCCCCCCCCCCTCCCCCGCCATCCCTTTTCTTCTTCGTTCCTCCGCCTTCCTTTCTCTCTCTCTCTCTCTCTCTCTCTCTCTCTCTCTCTCTCTCTCTCTCTCTCTCTCTGTTGCCATTCGGTATGTGTTGACACAAAACGTTGAAATTGGTGAAATTAGGCTATGTATTGTTGGAAGTATATATACATAAAACCTATTAAAGCATTTTATCATTATTGCATTACTATGACAACTAGAATTCATGGAAACAGTTTATAACCTGTTAAGCGTCACCCACGTAATAATACGTTTACCGCGATCTACTCGTTAGCGCCTTCAACGGGATATTACGTTCAAGACTTTAACTGTGCTTGTCAGTCCGTCAGCCCCGTAATAATACGTTTGCCGTCAGCCCCGTAATAATACTTTTACCCTCGTATAGAAAGTGTAGGAACATCATTTGGTAACACTCTCAGCACATGGGAAACTTATTTCCAGCCTGGCAACTCTTTCCTGGTGGTCGCTTATGCTAGAAAACTGCCTGTCCCTGTGTTTTGGTTTTCTTTCAATACGCTTCGGGCGTTTATCGAGACAAATTGGATTTCGCGTCTTTCACAATGAATGTCCCAAGAGGAGGCATATTTCTTCAGGTGAGATCAATCAAATACTAGATGAGGAGTGTGATATTGATAACCTATTTGATGATGAGAGCTCTAGTTCTGATCCTCCAGTGATGATACAAACTTTTCTTCCAATTGCGGGAGTGAAGATGACTTTTCTTTGCCGAGTGACTGGATCTCCGAGAGAGAGAGAGAGAGAGAGAGAGAGAGAGAGAGAGAGAGAGAGAGAGAGAGAGAGAGAGAGAGAGAAGAGAGAGAGAGAGAGAGAATTTCCTACAGTTATTACAGTATGAATAACAAGCATAAAAATCAATATTAACTTTGAAAAACTATCATCAGTGCTATGATCGCTGATTACAAAAAAAGCGTGACGGTACGTTAGCAGCGAGGCTCATCAGGGGCGGACGCTTAACAGGATAATAATGGAACGGCGTATGTGTGAAGCCTCCACTAATGTGGCAACGATGATTTTGCCATTCTTAGCATGCAAACATTAAAGCATGCAAACATTAAAGGTTACATTTATTTCTGGCATACGATTATTAAAGAAATTCAAAATATTAATAAAGACTGAAATCAATGAAAAGTGCTAGCAAAAACAAAAAGCAAAAAAAAAAAAAAAAAAACAAAAAAAAAAAAAAAAAAAAACTTAGTCGTTCCTCTGCACTTTTTCGTATTCGTTCCTCTATGGTTTTCGGCAGCCAGATGTACGAAAACGTTAGAAAACATTTGATTTTATCTACTTTAGAAATATCTGTATTTTTCGGGGTAATTTGGTTGCAAAAAAGGGATAGTATACATGAATTAAATCAAAATTTTTAAATAACAAAGTAAATTTTAAACTAAATAACGAGTAAAGTAAACAGTTTTAGGGAATAAAACTTTGCAGTTTTCGTCGTCTGTCGTCGTCTGCTGTTCGAAATTGTGTTTATGGCGCGCGCACTTAGAAACCAGGAACAGCAACGGGTTTAAAGTGCAATGTGAGTGAACTGAGACCAAAATGTGTATAATAACAATCAAATAAGCACTGTGGAGTTTCAGTTTGTGATGGCTAGTAAGGATAAAAACCGCCGATTACAAGGTAAGAATGAATTCAGTTCCAACCATAAACCCCGGGAATAACAAGTTTCATACTTTCACTAATATAGGCAACAAAATGTTGTTTTATTGTGCTGATTACAA
>NC_087220.1:43768226-43918879 GCF_015104395.2 Macrobrachium nipponense | reverse complement strand
TCTGCTAAGGTGTCCTGGACTCCTGTGGAGACGGACCACCACTTGAAGGGACTGCTTCGCACCTTAAATGTCTTTAATTTCTTAGACTGGTGTCTGGGAGTTTTTTAGACCTTCAGTCTAGAAGTCCTGATTCTCTCAGTCTGGGGGAGCTGTCCATCGTGTTGTCATGTATGGACAAGGCCGTCAGGGATGGTTCGGAGGAGCTAGTTTCTCATTTTTGGAACTGCTTTCCTGAAGAAAGAGATCTTCTATGCAATTTTTACCGCTAAGTCGGGTCTCTCCCGCTCAGAAAGCGGAATTGCTCTTTGCGCCTCTTTCGGACCATCTCTTCCCCCACCCAGGCTATGGTAAAGGATCTTGCAACGAGTTTGCAAGAGAAGGCGACCCAGGACCTCTTGGTACAGTCTTCAAGACGTCCAGCAGTTCCTTCCACTTCGGCATTCAGTAAACCCCCGAAGAAAGTCAAACCCTTTCGCGGGGCACCCCCCTCGAGAGCAGCTCCTCGAGGGAGAGATTTTTCGAGAGGAAGTGCTTCATTCAAACCCAAAACCACCAAATGAAGATCTCGTCCTTCAGACGCCAGTCGGGGCCAGACTGAAATTCTTTGCGGAGGCATGGAGGCAGAGAGGGGCGGATCCTTGGACTCTCAAAGATAGTAGAGCAGGGGTACAAGATCCCCTTTTACATCCTCCTCCTGTAACATCAACTCCCAGAGACCTCTCTCCATCTTATCAGGGAGAGAAGAAAAGTATTCTTTTCGATCTGTTAGACCAGATGGTCGAAAAAAGAGCGGTGGAACAAGTCTTGGACCTGGAGTCACCGGGTTCTACAACAGGATTTTCCTAGTGCCGAAGCAGTCGTCAGGTTGGCGCCCAGTCCTGGATGTGAGCAGGCTCAATCTTTTTGTAGAAAAGATCAAATTCAAAATGGAGACGCCTCAGTCGGTGCTGGGAGCCTTGAGACCTGGCGACTGGATGGTGTCTCTGGACCTGCAGGACGCGTACTTCCACGTCCCCGTCCACCCTCTTTCAAGGAAGTACCTGAGATTCATCTTAGACAACAGGGTTTGGCAATTCAGAGCCCTTTGTTTCGGTCTCAGCACGGCCCCGATGGTTTTCACAATGATAATGAGGAATGTAGCAAAGTGGCTCCATTCGTCAGGGATCAGGATATCCCTCTACCTCGACGATTGGCTGATCAGAGCGTCGTCGAGGCAGAAGTGTCTGAAGGACCTTCAGTTTACGTTAGCCCTAGCAGAGTCTCTGGGTCTTTTGGTCAACTCCGAAAAGTCGCATCTGACCCCGACACAGTCCATCTGTATCTGGGGATTCAGATGGGATTCAGTGGCTTTTCGGGCGTTTCCATCCCAGGAAACGTCAGCGACTGGGGTTAGAGAAAGTCGCAGCCTTCCTAGAGAGAGAAGCTTGTTCGGTGAGGGAGTGGATGAGTCTGCTGGGCCAACCATTTCCTCGCTAGAAAAGTTTGTCTCGCTGGGAAAACAAAAACTGCACCTCAGGCCTCTTCAATTTTTCCTTGCGGAAGAATGGAACGTCGAAAGAGGACCTGAATGCGATCCTAAGGCATCTCCAATAAGGTAAAAGTCCATTGTTCCGATACGTAATACAAACCCTCGGTCCTTTAACAATAGGAAGGTAACTAGCGGCAGCTGGGACGGTCGTAAGCTTCGAACAAGGGGAGAACGGTAGTTAACTGCTTGTCCGATCGTGCGCGCGCCCGCGCGCCCGAGAGGTGAAGAATCACTTTTGCTTTCGGCCGCGGGTGTGAAGGACGTGTTCGTCATCGCTCTCTGCCCGCTTCATCGTCGTATGCTTTGTTTATATTGTGTTTTCTACTAATGGTTTGGTTTGACTTGAAAAATGAAACTGTAAGTACACTGTTTTCATTTTCATACTTAATTATGAATCAACATGGAGCTATCGCCGTAGAGACGGCGATTTCCGCTCTTTTCATGAATTGAACCCTTGAATTATGTCTCGGTGCCGAGGGCGGGCGCACTCGCGCCGAGTCATGTATTTTGGGGCGAAAGTGTGTAATTGAAAAGATGTAAGTACTCTTTTCATTATATTTTTGCCCTGTGCGTTCGTTGCCGAGAGCTTGATTGCGCTCGGCAAGAGCCTCTTATTTTGTATGAATAGAATGCAATGAAAGTGGATTCGCAATGCAGTTTTCTTTTCATTTTCATTTATTAATTGCATCAAATTTAATTTTGGATCAATTTCCGCTCTTACCCCGGGAATTAATTCCTTACGATTTATTGCTGTGAAAGTGAAAATAGCAAGTGCAGTATTGGCATTTTCATATATATTTATGATAGCATCATATTATATGGATCAAGTTTCGCTCTTACCGGGAATTGATTTTTCCCTCTTTAAGTTCTTAGAAGTGAATCGCAAGTGCAGTATTCTGTTTCATTTTCATATTACTTTTCACTGCTGGTGCGGGGGTAGGGGAAGCGAAGGTCTGCCAGGAAGTCGTCGGAAAGCTCTCCCGCGTACCTCCTTGGTATCCGATTCTTAGTCTTCTTTCCTGCCCCCCCGCTCAGCTTCCTCGTATTTTGTTTTTTGGGGTCTTCCTTTCCGTTCGGGGGGGGTGGGTGGGGGCATGTCTCCCCCCCCCCCGTGCGTGAGGGAACCCCTCTTACTAATCTGTCTGTGCTACCGCAGGTGCTACAGCCGTGGGAGACGACCTTGGACAGGTATGGACCACTGCGGCTGCAGGGCGTGCCTAGCATCCACGATCTGCTGCAGAGTCTAGCGAGGTCTGGGGCGGTGACCTTGGAGTGGTCTCCACTACAACCTTTCACGGCCGCTTATGCTGCTTCCCCCCCGCTGGTCTACACTCCCCATGCTGTGTCGGTGACGCGTCTGCCGCTTCTAGGGCCGGTCGCCGCCGTACCGAGGAGGGGTATGCCGCCGCCGCCTGTGTTTTCTTTCGTGTTGCCTGCCCCAGACTTCCGCTGTTCCAGCAGCTCGCCCCTTGGACCGGCCGCCAGTACCACGCTGGCTGCCGATGATTCTACGAGGCGATGGCTGGGCCTGCCGTACCTGTCGCTGATGTGGTTCCCGCTACTGGCTTGGCTGTCCCTTCTGTGTTTACCGCTGCCGCTGTTCCTGCCGCTCCTGAGCCTGGTTTGCTGTTCCTGTCGCTCCTGGTTCCTGCGCCTGTCCATGGCTGGTTCCTTGCCCATGGTGTGTCTCCCCAGTTCCCAGGTCCTTCCGGACAGGGTGCAGTCGGGCCGTGTTGCTTCGGCAATAGGCCCGACTCCGGCCTGGATGGAGGACCTGACGACTGTCCTGCGTGAGCTGACGAAGAAGAGGAAGGTGTCATCTTCGTCTTCGTCTGTTGCTGCCTCTTCCCCTTCGACTTCTAAGGCCCATAAGCCGAAGAAGAAGAAGGCTGCCTCCCCCCCCTAAGAAGTCTCCTTCGGGAACTTCTAAGGGCCCGTCCCACCTCGGTGGGACGGGGGGGTGGGTCCTTCTGCTGGTCCTCCTGCTCCTTCGGGAGCGGGGCCCGTCTCCCCTTCCGTAAGGAAGAGATAGACGGGGACCAGAGGAGTATCGGTTAGCTTGGTACTTCCTCGCTGGTGCTAGCGGCGATGCCGCTACGCCAGGTTCCGGTCGGTCTCTCGTTCGCGGGAGATCCCGAGTGTACGCTCTCCCTCGGGAGACCGTGCAGCCAAAGTTTCGGCGCCAGAGTTCGCTCGGCGCCAAGACCACGGCACGGAGCAGAAGGCTGGCGAGAACCGCTCAGGTGACTCTCGCCAGGCCAGCGGCCGCTCTCGCAGCGACCAGCTGGTAACGGGTTTTGTTATTCCCCCTAAGAAGACTCCTTCGGGAACTTCGAAGGGCTCGTCACATTCCGGTGTGACGGGGGGGTTCTTCTGCTGGTTCCTCCTGTTCCTTCGGGAACGGGGCCCGTCTTCCCCTTCTGAGAAGAAGAAGAAGACGGGGACCAAGGGTGTGCTGGCTACCGCTGGTACACCCTCGCCTGGTCTTGGCAGCTCTGCTGCTAAGCCAGTACCGGCTCGGTTTCTCGTCCGCGAGAAGTTCCGAGTGTACGATCTCCTTCGGGTGACCGTGCAGCCAAAGTTAAGACGCCTGAGTTCGCTCAGCGTCATGACCGAGGCACGGAGCAGAAGGACTGTCGAGAGCCGCTCAGGTGACTCTCGCCAGGCAGCGGCCGCTCTCGCAGCGACCAGCCGGTACCTCGGGTGGTTGGACGTGGACGGTCTCTGACCGGCCACGGGTTGAGGCTGGGAAGAGTCCCCCATCCCCTCGACCGACGGTACCAGACTCGGCTGGTACCAGCGGTTTGACGTTTGACCGCGAGGCGCTCCCACCGGTCTCACGGCGAAAAGCGAGCTCTGCAGGTCACCTGACCGCCGCTCCCACAGGGACCGGGCGGATACGGTGACCAGCAGCACTCGTCTGACGCACGGGACCGGGGTCGACGTGCTCAGTCGAGCCGCTCGCCACAGGTGAGCGGCACGGCCAGGCCTGCAGATCGATCCCCACCGCGGGTTGGTGATCGGCTGCAGCCCCCCACGTACGCTGGTCCTGCCAGCGAGCGGGGGGGAGCGTCAGGTCTGTCTCTCCACTACCTTCAACTTCCTCGGGCTACACCGGGAAGAGCGAGGTAGCTAGGAGTGATCGTGAGAGGTGCGCCGCTCACGATCCCGTCACGACGCCGCACGTGCCACGTATGGTCTTAGGACCAACCAGGACGTACGCGCAAGTGATTGGAGGCGACCGTCAGGGGGAGAGGGGGTAGCGTCAGTTCTGTCTCTCCGATAACCTTCAACTTCCTCGCATACGCCAGGAAGAGCTAGGTATATAGGAGTGATCGTGAGAGTTGCGCCGCTCACGATCCCGTCACGACGCCGCACGTGCCAGGTTGGTCTTAGGACCAACCAGGACGTACGCGCAAGTGATTGGAGGCAACCGTCAGGGATCTGTTGCTGGTCCTTCTTCTGAAGGAGGAGGGTCCTGGGAGCTGCTCTTGTTGGAGGGACTGGACGGTCCTACTCCTCAAGACGCTGTAACTTCCGAGATTCAGAGTAACTTACCCAGGTTATTGCACTGATTCGTCAGCACAACGACCGGGGGGAAGGATCGCCGCTCCCCACCAGCAGAGCCCATGTCTCTGCTCGAGCCCCGGTTTTGGGGCCCGAGAGGGAACCCAAACCGACGGTGGGTATGCCCGCGATCGGAGCTTACCGATTCTGTCTTGAACCAGAGTCTCTCGTCTCGGACAAGAAGGCTCTCTCAGTTCTGGCCGGTCGATCAAGCTACTTCCCACCTCCTCTACTGCGACAGCGGCGTTTCTACGTGTCTTCGGACACCGTATTTAAATACTCCTTCGGTCCTCCTGAGAGGTTTCGACCTCGACGAGGACTGGAATGAGTCGGAGGACGGTATCGGCTCTCTCCTGTCAGGTGTCGATCAGCCCCCACCCAGACGACGTTCACAGTGGCGGCAGACCCTTACCTACAGTGAGAGTTCGTAACCCTCCTCGGGAAAAACATTTTCTCCTGACGATACGTTTTCCCAGACTCTGAGAGGCCATCGCCGCAAGGCGATGGCTGCTCCTACTCTTCTCCAACTGCTAGTTCCACTGGGAAGGCGAGCGAGTATCCAATTCCTCCCCCATTCCCTCCTCTCCTTCCTTACGGCTACGAGGAAAGGGGAAGGATCCTACAGAGATTTCTCTGTAGGATCCCACGTTGGGGACTGCGCTACCAGGGGGGACCTTCGGGTCCTACCTGACGTAAGCCCCGGTCGTTGAGGAGGGATCCTGCCCCATTTCTCGATTTCTACGGGAATCGAGAGGACCACCAGCCGATATCGTTTGACGAATTCGGTGGGGGTTTCGCAGACTGCTTAGAATTCTACGGAATTTCTAGCGCATTCAGAGTGTTTAGAGTTTCTTACGATCTCCAAACACTTAGGCGAGACCACGGTCCAAAGTGAGCGAGACGAGAATCCCCGATATGTTACACGATAATCGGGAACCTCGCCTATGCTCGAATTCCTGGAATTTCTAGCATTAGGAAGAAGACTGCTGCTGAAAGAAGACTATCTCACAGTAGGCGACCAACCTGGAATAGAGAAGAACGGACGGGAATATCCAGTTTGGCTGGAACTATCGTCTTAGTATTCTGTTCACCATTGAAGCTTTCCTTCGAGGAAGACTTCTCCTTCACTCTCTTTAATAGAGAACGAAGGTGGTCGATCTCCAATCCTTATTTTGTTTTCTTGAAGGAAAGAATTTATTGGATGGAGATCGTTGTTCAGAATCCTACAAATATACTACGTATATTAACCTCGCGACATGATTCTGCTAAGCAGTTGAATGGTCCGAGGGGTAGGCGCATATCCTGGTTATTCTACGGATTGCGACTTAGACGAAAAGTATTCTAATTGAACTGCAACCCGGGTTGCCTGCAACCTCCCAGGAGTTTCCAGTTTCAATTTTATATACTTATGGTGTTGTCACAACAACACCATTTTAGCTTTTATATTTACCGAAATTCGTTTCGCTTAAATATAATTTGCTCGAGCATATCTTTTTTATGCTCGGTGGTTCTAGCCGAACGCATTCCTTCGTGGAAAGGATTACTTGGCAACTCAGGATGACGAGTCAGCGACAGCTACTGCGTATTGAATTGCCCGAGGCATTTCAGTATCAGCTGCCGCTTTGAGATAGACGGTTGTTTATGGTCTTTCTCACCTGCTTTGATTGAATAACAACCGTATCTCTGCCCAACAATCACGGACTTAAGTCTCTGATTAACGGGGATTCTCGCATACATGAATGACCCATCTACTGCTGAGAAACGCTAGTATTCATCGTCTTCGGTATTGCGAGAATTTTAAACAGAGATATCTATTCGACTCTCATCTTTCTGTTTACCGCACGGTAACAGAATTCTGTAAGTAGGGCTCTTGCTGCATCGTATCCGATAATGCGAATGATTTTTGCGGAATCTGAGTTTGTCCTCAAAATATCTTGTATTCGGAGGTGTACAATTGTTCATTGTTCACTCCGGATTAGCAGATGTATTGAAAGACAACGGACCTACTCCCAAACCTGCCAGCTCTATTCCAAACGTTCAGCCCATGAGAAGCAGTTCTTCAAGCGGCTCTCCCCTGTGTTTCATTACTGAAGAACGCCCCGCTTTCATTGCACAACGGACAGCAATGAAATGGCGGTTAGCGTTTTCAGTCATTTGTAAGCACAGGTTTAGAATCTGAGATTCCTTCTCTCGATTCAGCTGGAAGACGTAGGTTGCATTCAGTTGCCTACCTTTCGTCTTGCAACGTCACATAGTGTTGTTTCTCTTAAGCTGAGATTCAACGTCTATGAGATTTTCTTGCCATCAGGGACCTCGGTCTTTTGAAGGCAATTGACTTTCGCCTTTTGAGCTTAGCATTAAGAGAATCATCGCCGCGCCGTCCGGCATCGGTGGACTAACAAATATTTTATTTGTTTGGTCTCTCAGCATAACTCTTTAAAGGGCGAAGGTCACGTGACTTACCCGGATGCTTGGACAACTTGCCTCTACTGATTCCGAACCAGGTCAGTCGGCAGCTGTCAGAGCGTCCGAGTCAGTTACGAACTATGCTGTGGACTTAGTTCGGTTGTTCCAGAGCAATCATTACTTCGTCTTAATAGCTTGTCAGTATGAGTACTGTACATAACCAAAGTCGAGAAGAGGGATAGGTCATACGACTATTCCCTTCTTTTCGTCTTAGGTAACTTGCATGACTTCTCTTGAGAAGTCAAGCACAAAGGGATGGGGATTTGTGACGCTCGATTTCGTAACCGATCTTCGTAGCGAAGACTCAGAACCCTTCGGTAAACTGACGATTGGTTCGAGTCCTTCACAATACCCTCCCTAATGGACGTCACCGCCTCCGATACGAAGGCTATGCTGCTTTGTCCTGTGAAGGTGCGACGGGAGCTGTCTGAAGAACTCGACACCCAGGATGAGTGTGGACGCCTCTTCATGCATTCTCTCGCGTTCCGCAAGAACTTCTCCGTGGCGCAGTATGAGGCAGGCGCCTGGTCCAACCGGACCGCATGCATCCTCCTTCTAACCTTCAGGATATTGCCCACAGTTCCTTGGATCTTTTTCCTTGGAACCGTGGTGGTTGCTCAACACGTTGTGTAGTTAACCCAGACCCTCGCAGGCTGAACAGCATCGAGTCCTGGTGTGACCGTAAGAATGGATGAGGAATGAGAGTGTGACTGGCTCCTCTTCCCATCTTTTTTTCCCTTCCCTCTACCTTTGGGTAGAGGGACACGGTCGTCACCCTGACTGGGTAAGGAACGAGATGGCAGGGGTGAGCTACTCAATAGAGCACCATCCTATCCCTTTCAGTAGGGATAGGAGTAAATATCCACCACTTCCTCCAACAAGGGGGAGGAAGTGGATGCCAAATTGAGACAAACCCATCATTTTATGATTGTCTCTTGCAAACAGGAACAAGTTCTTGCTTCTGGTACGAAGAGATATGCCTTGCCCTCTCTTCGTACTTGGCCCAGAGGTCTGACCATTTGATCTGCGGTGCACACCCCGATCAATCGGACAGAGGTTTGGATCCCATCCCTTGCTCTTACGACCAGGGAGGCACTCCAGGTTGGACGAACACCAGTCTGTTCACCAAAAAGACTCAGATTCCATCCCACCAAGAGTGAGTCTTCCTATTGTTAAAGGGACGCGAGGGTTTGTATTACGTATCGGAACAAATGACAATTTGTCGAAAATTGCATTTTTCCTAACTATACAAACCTGAGGTCCTTTACATATAGTCCCACCTCATGCCACCCCTCACTCTGCAACTTTTTGCATGGGCCTAAAGCAAAAGTGAATTCTTCACCTCTCGGGCGCGCGGGCGCGCGCACGATCGGACAAGCAGTGTTAACTAACCGTTCTCCCCTTGTTCGAAGCTTACGACCGTCCCAGCTGCCGCTAGTTTACCTTCCTATGTAAAGTAAAAGGACCTCAGGTTTGTATAGTTAGGAAAAATGCAATTTTCGACAAATTGTCATCTTAAGATGGTGGCTCGACCCTCAGAAGTTACGAGAGGGCTTCTCCTTAAATCTTCTGAGCCCCGACCTAGTGTTGTTATCAGACGCTTCCATTTCCGGTTGGGGCAGCAAACACTAGGGGGGGAGGGAGTGTCAGGCTCCTGGAGAGGGGAACAGGTAGCCTGGCACATCAATGTAAAGGAACTGGCAGCGATATTCCTGTCGCTGCAGTTCTTCGAAGACAAACTGTCTAGCAAGGTTGTTCAAGTCAACTCAGACAGTACCACAGCCCTTGCGTATCTAAAGAATCAGGGAGGAACTCACTCCAGATCCCTTTTTCTCCTGGCGAAGGAAGTTCTGCTATGGCAGACGCAAGGCGCATCAAGATCCTGACAAGATTCGTGGCAGGGGTTCAGAATGTCAGGGCGGACCTTCTCAGTCGACGAAATCAGATTCTACCAACAGAATGGACCTTGCACCAGGAAGTCTGTCAACAATTATGGACATTGTGGGGACGACCTCTAGTAGACCTGTTTCGCTACATCGAGGACGAAGAGGCTTCCTCTGTATTGCTCCCCGGTTCTGGATCCAGGGGCAATTGCAGTGGACGCGTTGCTCTGGAACTGGACAGACCTGGATCTTTACGCCTTTCCCCCATTCAAGATCATGGGGGACGTAATGAGGAAGTTCGCAGCTTCAGAAGGGACAAGGTTGACTCTGATTGCCCCAATGTGGCCAGCAAGAGAGTGGTTCACAGAGGTCATGACATTCCTTGTGGACTTACCAAGAACGTTGCCCTGGAGGAGAGATCTACTCAGACAGCCTCACTTCAAAAGGTTTCACGAAAACCCATCTCCGCTCTGGCTCTGACTGCGTTCAGACTATCGAAAAGTTGGCCAGAGCGAGAGGCTTTTCAAAGGCAGCTGCGAGAGCAATCGCTAATGCTCGAAGAGCCTCTTCAAGAGCTGTCTACCAGTCTAAGTGGTCCTCCTTCAGGGCATGGTGCAAAAAGGAAGGAATTTCCTCTTCCACGACCTCTCTGAATCAGATAGCAGATTTCTTACTCTATCTAAGAAATGTGCAGAAATTGGCAGTTCCTACAATCAAGGGTTATAGGAGTATGTTGTCTGCCGTTTTTCGCCACAGAGGACTGGACCTCTCCGACAATAAGGATCTGCACGATCTCTTAAGGTCGTTCAAACGAAACCACCAAGATTCCACAAGCAAGGGGGACCGCCCTCATGGAATCTCGATGTGGTTTTGAAACATCTGATGCTAAGTCCCTTTGAGCCTCTCCATGAAGCTTCTCTAAGGGACTTGACGAGAAAAACGCTTTTCCTAGCTTCTCTGGCGGACGGCGAAGAGAGTTAGTGAAATCCAAGCGTTCAGTAGCCTAGTGGGCTTCAAGGGAGACAACGCTGTCTGCTCGTTGAGGGCCCATCTTTCTTGGCTAAGAACGAGAACCCGTCTAATCCTTGGCCAAAGAGCTTTGAAATCAAAGGAATATCGAGTCTCGTGGGTCAAGAAACCAGAGAGAGCCCTGTGCCCTGTCAGGGCTCTCAAGTTCTATGTGAATAGGACTAAAGAGATAAGAGGTCCCTCAGGTAATCTCTGGTGCTCGGTGAAGAGGAACCAGATTTGCCGTTGTCGAAGAATGCTGTTTGCTTTCTTCTTGAGGGTCGTCATTAAAGAGGCTCATTCATCTTGCCAGAAGACTGATTTGAGCCCTCTTTAAGTGAAAGCTCACGAGGCTCAGAGCGTAGCTACTTCTCTTGCCTTCCAAAGGAATATGTCTATCAAAGATATTCTTGATAGCACCTTTTGGAGGAGCAATTCCGTATTCGCCTCACATTACCTCCGGGATGTGAGAACGATTTACGAGAACTGTAGTTCTTTGGGGCCTTACATTTCGGCAGACACAGTTTTGGGGTTTTGGGGCTGAAGGTAGCTCTCTCCCTATCCCTTAGCTTAGTTAGGTTAGTTTTATTGTGTTTTTGGTTGATGGTGAGATCTTCTGTGGAAATCTCCCATTCCTTAGTGTTAATGTCAGGGGTTTTTTGGTTAGTTGGTCAGGTGGTGGTCGGTTGCTGTGTTACTGCCATATGTTTGGCTAGATGGTCTTGTCACATTGTGGTCACGTCCCCGTGACAGAGCATCCAGCGTGCACCAGCACTACAGGTCCTAAACCCTGGCTGGCAACTCTGATAAAAGCATAAGCAGGCTTTAAGTGACAGTAATCACAGAGTCTACTTTGCTATCAGGTAAGGAACCAATAAGTTAATCTTTTATTTAATTTAAGTTTCCTAAAAATCCTCTTCTGTCTCTACCCACCATCCGAAGGTGGGATTCAGCTATATATATATCTGACAGGTAAGTTTCATGAACAAAATGTTATTGTTATAATACAATTAAGTTTGTTCATACTTACCTGGCAGATATATATAATTAGAGTGCCCACCCTCCTCCCCTCAGGAGACAAGGGTCATGAATAAATATGAATAGAAAATGGGAATGGTTCCTGATATCCGCCTCCCAGCGGCGGGAATGGGTACTACCACCTGGCCGCCCCACTACGTGTGCCGCGAGTTTTGAAATTCTGTCGGACGTCAGAAATACAGCTATATATATATCTGCCAGGTAAGTATGAACAAACTTAATTGTATTATAACAATAACATTTTACGAAGAGCTCACATGCTTATTTTAGTTCGTATGGGGCTTTCATATATCACAATATGTTGACGAAACTTCAGTCTTTTAAATGTTATGCTTAGAGTTGCAATTGTATTCATGTTTCACCAATTAAATATCGAGTGAATAAGACCCGTCTACCGTGATGAGGGTTGGCCTGTCGTGATGTTCTACCCTAATAGGGTAAAAAACCGTAGGGTCCAGAGTGGACCATGTATGGTCAGCTTGGACAATCCCAAAAAAAGTACACTATAACGCGTCCTGACATCGGAGATGGGCGTCAGTCGCAACTTGTTGTTGGTGAGAAACGGAGCTAAAGACCTCTACTCTTCTTTTGAAGTAAGTATTTTCTCCAAAGTTAGAAATTAAGGCCAAATTTTAAGATTTAAACAGAGGGTAGTGAAAACGGTGTCAAACGTAGTGCAAATCTCACCAAAACTCTTTCAACATTTTTACTTACAACTCGAAGTATTTAGAAGATTGATGCCATCTCGATGTTTACGGAGTCGCTTGTGTCAATAAACTAACCATTTCCTGTGATAAAAATGCACACCACTTGTACCCACAGACGCTGGGGCACTTTCATCACAACAGTCGGAAAACTTTTCCTCACCGAATAAACGACTGTTTTGTAGAAGACGACGACGAAGAGTGCACTTCGATGATTTTTTAAATAAATAGTAAAACATCAATATTTTACATATTTATGATGATTAATTTGAAAATATTCGTTATTGAAAAAGTAACTCGATTCTGACTCAAATTTAAGTAATAATTTTTTGGAATTAGAACGTTCTTTTAAGTCCTGTATTATGACGTCACGACATCTTGACTTTCGTACCTATTGTAAATAATTGCTTTACTCAACTTTCTTGCAGAACAGTTTACCAGTTATTCATGCAGATTATCAGCTTTTCATGTAATTGGTATAATCGTAAATCGCATATACATATCTTTATTATTTAGTTTTTGGATATATGAAGATGTTTTACTGCCGGATTATCGCCGTAGTGTGACGCAATTGTTTTCGGTCCCTGCGCCTCTGTTTTCGCAACATAAGAAATTATGGGGCCGAATTTGCAATGACCAGAAAGTCGTTAAAAGAGGAAAGTTAGCATTGAGGGGCATATGTTTTGATTGAGAAAAATACAAATTTATTCAATAGCTAGCTTGTAAAAAATACTTGATTACAAAAAAATTGATTGACAACTAAGCAGCATACCTACTATGGGTTTCAGAAACAGTGCAAGCACGTTTTTGGGCAATACCTATTTCTGTAACGAACACTCGTAGCAGAACGAGATTTTGCTATAGTGCATTACACCCAGTGCCGTAATTTATAAGGGTATCGTGAATCACTAATCGTAAAAAATAACGACACTTGTCCTTGTACCAAGAGACAAAAACTCCATTATGCAGAAATGGATACGAACACGCGTGTAAAGCTCCACCTACCCTCTCCCCCCCTTCACCTTCCTTTCTCTCTCTCTCTCTCTCTCTCTCTCTCTCTCTCTCTCTCTCTCTCTCTCTCTGTTGCCATTCGGTATGTGTTGACCCTCCAAACTGGGTATAAGACTACACACAAAACGTTGAAATTGGTGAAATTAGGCTATGTATTGGAAGTATATATACATAAATATTAAAGCAATTTTATCATTATTGCATTACTATGACAACTAGAATTCATGGAAACTGTTTATAATAATGAAACGGCGTATGTGTGAAGCCTCCACTAATGTGGCAACGATGATTTTGCCATTCTTAGCATGCGAACATTAAAGGTTACATTTATTTCTGGCATACAGTTATTAAAGAAATTCAAAATACTAATATAGACTGAAATCAATGAAAAGTGCTAGCAAAAACAAAAAAGCCAAAAAAAAAAAGTATATAATTCACTTATCCGTAGTCGTTCCTCTATGGTTTTCGGCAGCCAGATGTACGAAAACGTTAGAAACATTTGATGGTATCTACTTTAGAAATATCTGTAATTTTCGGGGTAATTTGGTTGTAAAAAAGGGATAATATACATGAATTAAATAAAAAATTTTAAATAAAGTAAATTTGAACTAAATAACGAGTAAAGTAAACAATTTAGGGAATAAAACTGCAGTTTCGTCGTCTGCTGTTCATAACTGTGTTTGTGGGGCGCGAGCTTAGGAACCAGGAACAGCAACTGGTTTAAAGTGCAATGTGGAGTGAACCGAGACCAAAATGTATTTAATAACAATCAAATAAGCACTGTGGAGTTTCAGTTGTGATGGCAGCAAGGATAAAAACCACCGATTACAAGGTAAGAATGAATTCAGTTCAAACCATGACCCCGGGAATAAAAAGTTTCATACTTTCACTAATATAGGCAACAAAATGTTGTTTTATTGTGCTGATTACAACTGCAATCTTGAGTAAGATCAATAAACGTTACATACATACGCTAACGTTGTTCAAATGATTGCTGGGAAGGCTGGGAAAGATGATTTTCGTCACTGATCAAAACCTGTACATCCCATGGTAGCCGCCATATTGGATTTCAAAACTGCCTTGAAAACCTATTTTACAAAGAGCGTCACATGCTTATTTTAGTTCGTATGGGGCTTTCGTATATCACATTATGTCGAAACTTCAATCTTTTGAATGGTATGCTTGGAGTTGTAATTGTATTCTTGTTTCACCATTTAAATATCGAATGAATAAGACCTGAAAACTGTGATAAGGGTTGGTAGTCGCTGGTTTTTCCCCCTAATTGCAGTTTCTTACAGGGTAAACAACTTCCTTGAGTCCATCTTACTCATGCAGATCACCCATTTTCATTCGATATTTAATTGGTGAAACAATAATATAATTACAGGTATTCCTATATAGGGTAAAGATTCACGGACGATCCACCATCATCACGCTGGACGGGTCTTATTCACTCGATATTTAATTGGTGAAACAAGAATACAATTACAACTCTAAGCATACCATTCAAAAGATTGAAGTTTCGTCAACATAATGTGATATATGAAAGCCCCATACGAACTAAAATAAGCATGTGACACTCTTCGTAAAATATGTTTTCAATGCAGTTTAGAAATCCAATATGGCGGCTATCGTGTGGATGGACGGGTCTGTTCATGGATGGACACCATCTTTCTCAGCCTTCCCAGCACTCATTTGAACAATGTTTGCGTATACATATATGTAACGTTTATTGATCTTACTCAAGATTGCAGTTGTAATCAGCACAATAAAACAACATTTTGTTGCCTATATTAGTGAAAGTATGAAACTTGTTATTCCTGGGGTCATGGTTTGAACTGAATTCATTTTTACCTTGTAATCGGTGGTTTTTATCCTTGCTGCCATCACAACTGAAACTCTACAGTGCTTATTTGATTGTTATTATACACATTTTGGTCTTAATTCACTCCACATTGCACTTGAACCAAGTTGCTGTTCCTGGTTCCTAAGCGCTTACTCCACAAACACAGTTACGAGCAGCAGACGACGACACTGCAAAGTTTTATTCCTTAAATTGTTTGCTTTACTCTTTATTTAGTTCAACTTTACTTTGTTATTTCAAAATGTTTATTTAATTCATGTCTATTATCCCTTTTTTTGCAACCAAATTACCCCAAAAAATTACAGATATTTCTAAAGTAGATACAATCCAATGTTTCTAACCATGTCGTACATCTGGCTGCCGAAAACCATAGAGGAACAGACTACGGATAAGTGGATTATAATTTTTTTTTTTTTTTTTTTTTTTCTAGCACTTTTCATTGATTTAAGTCTATATTAGTATTTTGATTTTTTTCAATAACTGTATGCCAGAAATAACTGTAACCTTTAATGTTTGCATGCTAAGAATGGCAAAATCATTGTTGCCAAATTAGTGGAGCTTCACACATACGCCAATGCATTATTATAAACTGTTTCCATGAATTCTAGTTGTCATAGTAATGCAATATTGATAAAATTGCTTTAATATTTATGTATATATACTTCCAATACACAGCCTAATTTCACCAATTTCCACGTTTTGTGTGTAGTCTTATACCCAGTTTGGAGGGTGAACACATATATACTGAATGGCAACAGAGAGAGAGAGAGAGAGAAAGGAGGGCGAAGGAAGGAAGAAGGAAAGGTGTGGCCGTGTAGGGAGGGGAGAGGGTAGGTGGAGCTTTTTACGTGTGTTCGTATCCATTTCTGGATAATGAAGTTTTTGTCTCTAAGTACAAGGACAAGTGTCGATATTTTTTACGATTAGTGATTCACAGTACCCTTATCAATTACGGCACTGGGTGTAATGCACTATAGCAAAATCTTGTTCTGATACAAGTGTTCGTTACAGAAATATTGCCAAAAAACGTGCTCGCACTGTCTCTGAAACCCACAGTAGGTATTCGCTTAGTTGTCAATTAAGTTTTTTGTAATCAAGTATTTTTTACAAGCTAGCTATTGTATAAATTTGTATTTTTCTCAATCAAAACATATGCCCCTCAATGGTAACTTTCCTCTTTTAACGACTTTCTGGTCATTGCAAATTCGGCCCCATAATTTCTTATGGTGCAAAAACAGACAGAGGCCCAGGGACCGAAAGCGATTGCGTCACACTACGGCGGTAATCCGGCAGTAAAACATCTTCATATATCCAAAAAGTAAAAAATAAAGATACAGGCAGTCCCCGGGTTACGACGGGTTCGGCTTACGACGTTTTACGACGTCCGAGGTTAAGGCGCTTTTCAATTATATTCATCAGAAATTTCCAGGGTTAAGACGCATGTTCCAGGGTTACGACGCCTACAACACTCATCTGGCAGACGAAATATGACACCAAAATTGCAAAATAATCAATATTTGAAGGTTTGTTTGATGCAAAATGCAATAACAATGCAGTTTACATAGTTTTGAATGCACCCAAAGCATTGAAAGTAAGGTTTTCTTAGGATTTTTGGTGATGTTCCGGCTTATGACGATTTTCGGGTTACAACGCATCTCAAGAACGGAACCCCCGTCATAACCCAGGGACTGCCTGCATATATGCGCATTACGATTATAACAATTACATGAATAGCTGATAACAATCTGCATGACTAACTGGTAAACTATTCTGCAAGAAAGTTGAGTATCGCAATTATTTACAATAGGTACAAAAGTCAAGATGTCGTGACGTCATAATACAGGACTTAAAAGAGCGTTCTAATTTCGAAAAATAATTACTTAAATTTGAGTCAGAATTGAGTTACTTTTTCAGTAACAAGTATTTTCAAATTTATCATCATAAATATGTAAAATATTGATGTTTTACTATTTATTTAAAAAATTATCTAGTGCACGCTTCGTCGTTGTCTTCTACCAAAACAGTTGTTTACTTAAAAATGTCGATTGTTGTGATGAAAGTGCCCCAGCGTCTGTGGGTACAAGTGGTGTGCGGATTTATCACAGGAAATGGGAAGTTTGTTGACACAAGCGACTCCGTAA
Organism: Macrobrachium nipponense; assembly: GCF_015104395.2. Lineage (NCBI taxonomy): Eukaryota > Metazoa > Arthropoda > Malacostraca > Decapoda > Palaemonidae > Macrobrachium > Macrobrachium nipponense. The sequence continues at coordinate 43,901,669 of NC_087220.1, read as the reverse complement.
ACATCGAGATGGCGTCAATCTTCTAAAATATTGAAGCGTAAGTAAAGTGAGTTAGAAAGGTCTCTTTGCCCAGTCAGAACTCTGAAGTTTTATCTTCAAAGGAAGAATCAACTGCAGGGTTGCCGTCAGAGTCTCTGGTGTGCTGTGAAGGACCCTAAGAGACCCATGTCAAAAAACGCATTAGCGTTCTTTGTTAGAAATGTGATATCGGAAGCACACATGAAGTGCCAAGATGAATCCTTGAAATTGCTAAGGGTGAAAGCGCATGAGGTACGTGCAGTTGCAACCTCTGTATCTTTCAGCAGAAATATGTCGATGAAAGATATTTTAGCAGTGACATACTGGAGATGCAACTCTGTGTTTGCTTCCCATTACTTAAAGGATGTCAGAGTGACATACGAGAGATGCTTCTCTCTTGGTCCTTATGTATCAGCGGATACTGTGCTGGGAAGAGGAGCTAATACTGATCCTTAATGTTTTTTAGTTTGCTTTTACAATTTTGGTGTTGAGATTTTAGGGTTGCTTGAAAGGATGTTGGGGATAACTCCTTTCATCTCATTACTAACCCGGGTGTTAGGATCAGGTGATCGGGATCGGTGTTGTGCTCCTTGATGCCCTTAGGCCTCCTTGATGCCATTAGGCAAGGTGTTTTGTCATGTAAGTGGATGGGACCCCATTGACAAAGATCCTCAGGCTCTGTCGAGTAAGCGGATAAAACCCCATTGACAGACCCACAAGAACTCTTAGCATGAGGTCACTACCTCGCTGAGGCTCTTGAGGTGAAGCAGGCTCCTAGGCAGTAGCCATGAAGTGTTCTGCCAAAACAGGTAGGAACCAAGGTTTTTGATATATTACCTACAACGTATGTTGTCTTCCTGTCTATTTCAGTAGTTAGCTGTCTCTTACCCACTACCGAGGGTGCCAATCAGCTAAGTATATATCTGACAGGGAAGTTGAATGTACAAAAATGATATTGTTATGTTACAATAAAGTTTTGTACATACTTACCTGGCAGATATATACATACAATCAATGGCCCACCCAGCCTCCCCTCAGGAGACAAGTGGAAGATAAGGGCGGTAGATCACCTGACCTACCTGTAGCGTGTGCCGCGAAATTCGAATATCTGTCGGGGACGACGGAGTCTATAGCTAAGTATATATCTGCCAGGTAAGTATGTACAAAAGTTTATTGTAACATAACAATATCATTTTTCCTAACTATACAAACCTGAGGTCCTTTACATATAGTCCCACCTCATGCCACCCCTCACTCTGCATTTTTTTGCATGGGCCTAAAGCAAAAGTGATTCTTCACCTCCCAGGCGCGCGCACTGTCGGACAAGCAGTTACTACCGTTCTCCCTTGTTCGAAGCTTACGACCGTTCCAGCTGCCGCTAGCTACTTCCTACTGTTAAAGGACCTCAGGTTTGTATAGTTAGGAAAAATGCAATTTTCGACAAATTGTCATTTTAGGTTGATTGGAAGAGGGTACTGGAGGTGGACCCCTTTCAAATCGTAGTTTCTAACATGTTTAGTGTGGTCAGGTGGTCGGGATTGGTTGTTGTGCTCCTTGTAGTATCTTAAGTGCCTAAAGCTCTGTCATGTAAGAGGGTTAGCCCCCGTTGATACGATACAGGTGAAGGCTCTGCCATGTAAGTGGGTCAGCCCCCATTGGCACGATCCAAGACAAGGCTCTGTCAAGTAAGTGGGCAAGCCCCCATTGGCATGATCCAAAAAGGGCTATCAGTCACAGGTCTCATCCTCTCTGAAGCTCTTGAGGCAAGCAGACTCATAGACAGTATCCATGAAGTCTTCTGCCCTCTCAGGTAGGAACCAAGGTTGTTTATTATTATACTTACAATATATGTTGTTTTCCTGTTTTTTATATTTATATTTATTTAGTATGTAGCTGTCTCTTGCCCTCCTCCAAGGGTGCCAATCAGCTAAGTATATATCTGCCGGGGAAGTTGCATGTACAAAAATGATATAGTTATAATACAATAAAGTTTGTTCATGCAACTTACCTGACAGATATATATATAGCTGTATTTTCTGACGTCCGACAGAATTTCAAAACTCGCGGCACACGCAGTGGGCGGCCAGGTGGTAGTACCCATTCCCGCCGCTGGGAGGCGGATATCAGGAACCATTCCTATTTTCTATTCATATTTTTTCTGTCGCCGGTCGGTAAACAACTGTTTACAGACCTCCGCTTAGGATTTTTTGGATTGAACTCGTACTTAAGTATCTGGATTGACTTTTGGTTATTGATTCTGGATTGTTGAATTGGCATACGCAATATTGGACTGTTTTTTTATTTTGGATTGGCTTTTCTGTAAACGTGATGTCTGGATCAAGTGCAGTGAGTTTCATAGTGTGTGTGAGGAGTGATTGTAAGGTGAGGCTACCGAAATCATCGGTAGACCCCCACACAGTATGTATGGGTTGTAGGGGGCATGTTTGTTTGGTGGATGATCGGTGCAATGAATGTGATGGATTGACCGATGATGGATGGAAGGTGTATGATTCCTATCGGCGTAAATTGGAACGCGATAGGATCAGGAGGTCTTCCTCCAGGAGTGGTTCTACTAAAGGTAAGGGAACTAATATTTCACCTGCTCTAACACCTGTAGATTTTGTATCTCCTAAACCTGTGTTGTTGCCTTCGGGCCCTGATTCTGTGTCTGGAGAAGGTAATGCCCTTTCTCTGATTTTGGAGTCTCTTCGTACTCTTGAGACTAAAGTGAAAGCCTTAGAAACTGGCGCTGTGAAAGTGTGTGATCGTGCCCCTAGTGTTGTGGAGGGGGCGTCAGATCGGCCCCATAATGCCTCTAGGCCTAGACTGCTATCGGACTCCCAGGAATCAGGGAGATGTCGAAAGCCACAAGAGGGTTACGGGGGCTCCCCACCTATCTGGCCTCCCTTCGGCAGGCCTTGTTGCAAGTTCCCAGGCTGCCAAGGAGCGCGCACAGGCGCGTCTCCTTAAGGACTGTTTTTCGTCCTCCGAGGCGTCCTCCCCGCGCAAGGGGTGAGCGCTCAGAGAGACACTCATCCGCTGAAAAGGACGTTTCGTTGTGAGGACGCTTCACGTCCTGTCTCGCCAGTTTCGTTGCGCTCTTCTCCGGATGCGTATGACGCCTTTCCGCCTCAGAAGAGAGGTAGGATGTCATCCGGCGAGGACGCTGAGATGCGCTACAGTCGCTCTCTTGAGAAGCAGGTAGCTGTACCTGTGAGAAGGAAGGAGGCGCCCCCTCGCCCCTCGTCTTCTCGCAGGATCAGCCCTGCCCCCTCTGGTCGTTCTTCTCCTACGAAGAATATTCTTTTGTCCCTTCAGGACCAGTTGTCAGCGCTAATGGCTCAGAGGACTCGCCCAGCAGCAGTCGAGCCTAAGCGGAGGAAGGACCTTAGGCTGCCTGTCAAGAGGACGAAGCAGTCTCCTTCTCCCTCTCCTCGTTCGTCTCTTTCTCCGATTGCGTCTCCTTCGGCGAATCGCCGATCTCGTTCTCCCGCTAAGATAGCGGGTCGTCAGGACGCTTTCGTTCCCTCTAAACGTCATGGGCAGGCTGCTTGCCGTGACGCTCGAGAGGATGCTCAGGACGCTTTTGAGTACGCTCAGCAGGACACTTCGGAGGACGCCGAGCAGGAAGAAGACGTGCACCAGGACGCTCGGAAGGATGCTCGTAGTGACGTGTCTCCTTATAAAGAGATAGTTAAGACTAGCAAAGACACGCTTTCTTCTAAGTCGACTCTATTGTGTAAGAAGCGTAAGGACGCTTCTCTTAGTAGTAAGGCGGCCTCGGGCGCCGTCAAGACGCTCTGCCTCCTTCGAGCTGTAAGGTTCGCTGCAAGGAAGGCAGCCTAGATGAGGCTTCTGCTGTTAAGCAACGGGGGTCTTTGATCAAGGCCAGACCCGCTGGACGTACGCCCTCTACGGAGGGGCGGTCTCCTATTCCTATTAGGGAAGAAGGAGAATTGAGTAGTCCTGCTGACTCGGTAGAAGAGGAACCTTCTTCTGCGTCTTCAGTGTCGGATTACAAGGTTCTTGTGCGGCTGTTGCTCTCGTCCTTCGGGGACAAGTTTCAGCCTGCAGCTCCCAAGTCTCCTCCCTCGCAGTTTTCGTCTTCCAAGTCATGTAAGACCCCAGAGTTTGTCGAAATGAAGACTTCGCTCTCCACCAAGAGGGCCTTCAAGAAACTCCAGGACTGGATGGAACGAAGGAAGGATCAGGGCAAGTCAACTTTCGCCCTTCCTCCCTCTAGACTCAGCGGAAAAGGGGGTATTTGGTATGAGACCAAAGGAGACGTGGGTGTGAGGATCCCTTCTTCAGCGCAAGGGGATTTCTCTAGCTTAGTGGATTCTTAGAGGAGGTCCCTCTTATCCACTGCCAAGGTGTCGTGGACCCCTACGGAGACAGACCATCATTGGAATGGACTGCTACGGACTCTTGAAGTCTTCAACTTCTTAGACTGGTGCTTGGGAGTTCTAGATCTACAATCTAGAAGCCCGGATTCTCTCAGTTTGGGGGAGCTGTCCAGCGTGCTATCGTGCATGGACAAGGCCGTCAGGGATGGTTCGGAGGAGCTTGTCTCTCATTTTGGGACTGCCTTCCTGAAGAAGAGAGCTTTGCTGTGTAACTTCACAGCTAGATCTGTTACACCCGCTCGGAAAGCGGAACTGCTCTTTTCTCCTCTTACGAGCCATCTCTTCCCCCAGACTTTGGTCAAGGACCTGGCAAGTAGCTTGCAGGAAAAAGCGACACAGGACCTTTTAGCCCAGTCCTCGAGACGTCCGGCAGTTCCTTCCACTTCATCTTTTGTGCGACCTCCGAAGAAGGTTAAACCCTTTCGTGGGGCTCCTCCTTCGAGAGCAGCTCCTCGAGGGAGAGGGCTTGCAAGAGGAAGAGCTTCCTTTAAACCCAAGCCATCAAAGTGAAAGTTATGTCCTTCAGACACCAGTCGGAGCCAGACTGAAATCTTTTGCGGGAGCATGGAGAGAGAGAGATACGGACCCTTGGTCCCTCAAGATCGTGGAGCAGGGGTACAAGATCCCCTTTTTGGATCCTCCTCCTCTTTCCACGACTCCCAGAGACCTTTCTCCATCATATCAGGGAGAAAAGAAACGAGTTTTGTTCGATCTTTTACAACAGATGATCGAGAAAAGAGCGGTGGAACAAGTCGCGGACCTGGGGTCTCCAGGTTTTTACAACAGGATTTTCCTAGTACCAAAGCAGTCGTCGGGTTGGCGTCCAGTCCTAGATGTAAGCAGGCTCAATCTTTTTGTAGAAAAGATCAGATTCAAGATGGAGACGCCTCAGTCTGATCTGGGAGCCTTGAGACCAGGCGACTGGATGGTGTCCTTAGACCTGCAGGACGCGTACTTTCACGTTCCGATCCACCCTCTTTCAAGAAAATACCTAAGATTCGTTTTAGGCAACAAAGTGTGGCAGTTCAGAGCCCTTTGTTTCGGCCTGAGCACGGCTCCGATGGTTTTCACCGTCATCATGAAGAATGTGGCGAGGTGGCTACACTCTTCTGGGATAAGAGTTTCCCTTTACCTCAACGATTGGCTTATCAGAGCGTCGTCGAGAGAAAAGTGTCTGAAGGACCTTCAGTTTACGTTAGGCTTAGCGAAGTCCCTGGGACTTCTTGTCAACCTCGAAAAGTCGCATCTGACCCCGACACAGTCCATCGTGTATCTGGGGATTCAGATGGATTCAGTGGCTTTTCGAGCGTTTCCGTCCCAGGAACGTCAGCGGCTAGGCTTAGAGAAAATCTCAGCCTTCTTGGGGAAAGAAACTTGCTCAGCGAGGGAATGGATGAGTCTGCTGGGCACCATTTCCTCGCTGGAAAGGTTTGTTTCCTTGGGAAGACTGCACCTCAGGCCTCTTCAGTTTTTCCTTGCGGACGAATGGAAGGCCAAGGACGATCTCAATGCGATCTTGAAGATCTCAGAGTCGATAAAGAGCCATCTAAGATGGTGGCTCGATCCTCAGAAGCTACAGGAGGGCTTATCCCTAAGTCTTCTGAGCCCCGACCTAGTGTTGTTTTCAGACGCTTCCATTTCGGGCTGGGGAGCAACACTAGGAGGGGAAGAAGTGTCAGGCTCCTGGAGAGGGGAACAGGCAGTCTGGCACATCAATGTCAAAGAACTTGCAGTGATCTTCCTGTCTCTGCAGTTCTTCGAAGAAAGATTGACGAACAAAATCGTTAAAGTCAATTCAGACAACACCACAGCCCTCGCGTATTTGAAGAATCAGGGAGGAACACACTCCCAGACTTTGTTTCACCTAGCGAAGGAGATTCTGCTGTGGGCAAAGGTGAAGAAGATCACGATCCTGACAAGATTCATAGCAGGAGTGCAGAACGTCAGGGCGGACCTTCTCAGTCGTCAGGACCAAATCCTGCCGACGGAATGGATCTTACACAAAGACGTGTGTCAAGATCTTTGGAAGTTGTGGGGACGTCCTCTGGTTGACTTATTCGTGACGTCGAGGACGAAGAGGCTTCCTCTGTATTGCTCCCCGGTCCTAGATCCAGGAGCAATCGCTGTGGACGCATTGCTATGGAGTTGGACGGGCCTAGACCTGTATGCCTTCCCACCATTCAAGATCATGGGGGAAGTCATGAGGAAGTTTGCGGCTTCGGAAGGGACGAGGTTGACCCTGATCGCCCCGATGTGGCTAGCGAGAGAATGGTTCATGGAGGTCATGTCTTTCCTTGTAGACTTCCCAAGGACGTTGCCCTGGAGGAAAGATCTACTCAAACAGCCTCACTTCGAAAGGTATCACCAAAACCACTCCGCTCTGGGTCTGACTGCGTTCAGACTATCGAAAAGTTGGCCAGAGCGAGAGGTTTTTCGAAAGCAGAAGCGAGAGCAATCGCAAATGCAAGACGAGCATCTACAAGAGCTGTCTATCAATCGAAGTGGGCTTCCTTCAGGGCATGGTGTAAAAAGGAGGAGTTTCCTCTTCCACGACCTCTGTGAACCAGATAGCTGATTTTCTGCTTTTTCTTAGGAACGTGCAGAAATTAGCAGTCCCGACCATTAAGGGATACAAGAGCATGTTGTTAACGGTTTTTAGGCACAGAGGCCTGGACCTTTCTGACAACAAGGATCTTCATGATCTCTTGAAATCTTTTGAGACCTCAAAGATTCCTCAAGCGAGACCGCCTTCATGGAACCTTGACGTAGTTCTTAGGTTTTTGATGCCAAGTCCGTTTGAACCTCTTCAATCAGCGTCTCTTCGGAACTTGACAAGGAAGGCTCTTTTCCTAACTTCTCTGGCAACGGTGAAGAGAGTTAGTGAAATCCAAGCTTTTAGTCATCTAGTGGGTTTCAAAGGAGACAACGCTGTCTGCTCTTTGAGTCCAACTTTCTTGGCAAAGAATGAAAACCCGTCTAACCCTTGGCCGAAAAGCTTCAAAATTAAGGGTATGTCAAGTCTGGTGGGCCAAGAACCAGAGAGTCCTGTGCCCTGTCAGGGCTCTCAAGTTCTATGTTCATAGAACGAAAGAGGTAAGAGGTCCCTCAGGTAATCTCTGGTGCTCTGTGAAGAGACCGGAATTACCTTTATCTAAGAATGCTGTGGCTTTCTTCCTGAGGGACGTCATTAAAGAGGCTCATTCATCTTGCCAGAAGACTGATTTGAGCCTCTTACGAGTGAAAGCTCACGAAGTCAGAGCTGTCGCTACCTCTCTTGCCTTCCAAAAGAACATGTCAATCAAGGACATTCTTGATGGCACCTTTTGGAGGAGCAATTCTGTTTTCGCCTCACATTACTTAAGGGATGTGAGAACGATTTATGACGACTGCAATTCTCTTGGGCTATACGTATCTGCAGACACAGTCTTGGGGGCTGGAGGTAGCTCTTTCCCTATCCCTTAGTTAGGTTTTAGGTTAGTTTTTTAATTGTTGTGTTTTTGGTTTTTGGTGAGTCTTGTGTGAAGATCTCCCATCTCTTAGTTTAGTGTTCAGGGGGTCTTTGGCTAGTTGGTCAGGTGGTGGTCAGTTGCTTCATAGCCCTCATATGTATGGTTCAATGGTCTTGTCACGTTGAGGTCACGTCCCCGTTGACAGAGCATCCAGAGCGCACCAGCACTACAGGTCTCCACCTGGCTGGCAACTCTGATTAAGCAGAAGCAGGCTTAAGTGACAGTAATCACAGAGTCTACTTTGCTAACAGGTGAGGAACCAAGGTGTATATCATCTACTTAATTTAGTTTCCTACAAATCCTATTCTGTCTCTTCCCACCATCTGAAGGTGGGATTCAGCTATATATATATCTGTCAGGTAAGTTGCATGAACAAAATGTTGTTGTTATAATACAATTAAGTTTGTTCATACTTACCTGGCAGATATATATAATTAGAGTGCCCACCCTCCTCCCCTCAGGAGACAGGGGCATTGATAAAATATGAATAGAAAATGGGAATGGTTCCTGATATCCGCCTCCCAGCGGCGGGAATGGGTACTACCACCTGGCCGCCCACTGCGTGTGCCGCGAGTTTTGAAATTCTGTAAGATGTCAGAAAATACAGCTATGTATATATCTGCCAGGTAAGTATGAACAAACTTAATTGTATTATAACAATAACATTTTTGTACATACTTACCCGGCAGATATATACGATTAATGGCCCGCCCAGCCTCCCCTCAGGAGACAGGTGGAAGAGAAAATCTGATTAGAAAACGGGAATGGTTCCTAGTCCCGCCACCCAGCGGCGGGAATGGACTGATCACCTGACCTACCTGTCGCGTGTGCCGCGAGTTTTGAATTCTGTCGGGACGTCGGAGACTATAGCTAAGTATATATCTGTCGGGTAAGTATGTACAAAACTTTATTGTATTATAACAATATTTTTCCTAGCTATACTTACCTCGAACTACAGTGGACCCCCCCGTATTCGCGTTCTCCGGATTCGCGGACTCACACATTCGCGGATTTCTCTCGGGAACGTTTCCCTGCATTATTCGCGCATTCGCAGTATTTTTCTATGAGAAATATCCACAAATTCCTGGTTTTTGTTATCAATTTCATCATAAAATGCACTTTTTGTGATTAAACTATTAAAAAACCAAGTATGACAATTTTTAGTGGTTTTTCTTAAGTTTTAACTAACAAAATAGGCTGTTTTTAGCGTTTTTATAGGGGTTCCAAACATTCGCGGATTCTAACTATTCGCGGGGGGGTCTGGTACGCATCTCCCACGAATACGGGGGGGACCACTGTACTGAGGTTTCAGTCCCTCCCTACCATCCTCGTGTATCTTAAAACCTTATGTGGGGGGAAAGGACTGGCGTTCAGGTAAAGAGGTCGCGTGGCCTTCGACCCTGGGGTCATATACCTGGTCTGGGTGTGGAGGAATATCTGGATTTTTCTGGTCGGTACCGGATTGACATCCAGGATTCTCCTATGATGGTAGTTCGAGGTAAGTATAGCTATGAAAAATACAAATTACCAAGAATTTGTGATTTCTCTTTAAGCTTTGCTTGAGTTGGATAGTGAGTGGCTTCCACCCATTTATTTTTCCTTTCCTTGTCACTTTTGCTGGAAATACAATGCCAGGATACTAGGCTTCCCTTTCCCCACCTAGTCGTGCTTTCTACAACAACACACGATTGAATTATTGCTTAGAAATAAGGTGCAGATTAACTTGAATGGTCAACATTCATCTGATACAGTAGTGAAGCAGAAAGGCTTTTTGGCCACCAGCAGTTATTGTTTGGAAAAGACGTGTTGATGATGTCACGTTGATGACTCCTATATGTAGTATACTGTATAGTATGTATTGATTTCATTTTCTTATTTAATTTTTTACTCAATTTGTTTTTGGATACTAGATTGTCATCGTGGTTTAACCCCTTGGTCTTTTATTATTCTCTGTAATCATGTAAGATATCTGTGGTTAGTACTTCTCACTTTCTTTTGATACCGTTTTAATCTTAAAATTTTTCATACTCTTCAATTAAGATAATAGATGGTTAGAAAGATACTCTCCTTCATTTTGAAGGGCCAGCAGTCGTTTGCCATTGCCTCGGCATATCTGGTAAACTTAGGTTACAAAAAACTCATTTGCTATACCTTCTCTGACCACTTTAGAGACCTAAGCACCTTAGTAATTTTTATTTAGTTGTATAGTGAGTTAGAAACCTTAAGGAAGCATGTTAATAATGCATTTGAATTTTTCTCATTCTTATCCATTGGCAGGATGTCGTTGCCCACGAATTATCGGCAAGTGGCCATGATGGGTGCAGCGCCGACACCTGGCCCAACACGTGAGTGTAACTTTTATGCATAATTTTTGGGGGTTTTTGTTTTGTTATCTAAACTAAGTACTGTATAGGCTTTAAAAGAATTTAGTTTGCTTTAGTTGATAAATCATGTAAAACCCACAGCAAGTTTTATAAGGTTAATGCAGTTAACAGTGAATAATCTTTAATGCTGTAAGAGGCACCATATCATTTTCTTTATATTGATTGGTAACATAAGTAGTCAATACACATAATTGCATGTTGCCACTGCTGTTTAGAATTTACACCTAACTGTCAAATGGAAGTGAAAGTTTTACAGTTCACCATTACTGTTTTGTGGGATTTAGGCAAAATGTTACATTAATGGTTGTGCTTTACTCCTTTTAGGTTAGAAAATTATGCACAACTTATTTGTTGGTTTAAATTTGGTCGTCATTGTATTTTCATAAATAAAGTGTAAGTTGGTAATTCAAGATAGAATTTTATAGAATTAATAAAGAGTACATTGTCTCATTTACAATTTTTCATAATCTAAGCGGTTACTTTCTAGATACTATGTAGGTTTATGGGAGTAGAAGATAATGATTGATTACTGCTAGGGTGGGAGGTTGCGGACATTACAAGATAAGAGTCATGAAACTTTGTCATGTCAGTATTATTTTTTCAGCAAAAGTTTTTTTTATATTTTTACCTGAAAAGAAGCTACTACATCCTTTAGAAAAGTTAAAAGTATCATTGTAGAGTGAATAAATTTATTTTTAATATGCCTGTAATTTGAATATTTGTGCTAAAATATAATATTGTGGTATGTTGAAATGTCCTGATTTATAGTCCCATTTCATTGCTGCGTGTTGAAGCTTCTCTTATTTCCTGGGCTGAGTAGTAGGGTACTATTTCAAGACTTTCAGAAAGTTGTATAGTGGATGTAGGAAAGTTGTAACCACAAGGGTATGCCATGCCATGTTCACTGTTGACTTTATTTTCCCCCATTATTAAAGTGTTAAACCAGTAGGAAATAGACTTTCTCAAAGGGACAATAAGGGTTTGTGGCATTAAAAAGTAACCTTGTTTAAAGAATTTGAAACGGGTGCTATAATGACTAGCATAGCCTCAAGGGTTGTAGGTCTTTGTTAGTTCTTTCCTCTCACCCCCCTCCCAATGTACACCATGAACCCCCAGGTTAGTGCCAGTCAACTTGTTTTTTGTGTCCTGAATTTCAGCTGCTTTGTGTGACTCCCTTTTTGGGGTAACTTTCTCTAGTCGTGACAAACATTGTTGAACTCATATTATTACTTTATTACTAACCAAAGAGGATGGAGTAAGGGTGATGAATTCTGCAAGGATTATGCAAACTAGTAGGTACTAATGCTTTCTCTAGTATTTTTTGGGGGCTATTTAAGAAGGTATAACTTTATTCCAGTAAACCACCATCCACTAATTTTCTTAAAGAATGAATTATGAAGAATGAGTGATATATACTTTAGGTCATGATAATTTTGCAGTTGAAAAATACACTTTAGTTTGAGTACCATTGTAATTTTTTTTTAATGGTTAGATGCATAATTTGTTTTGATGAAAATTCCATCAATTTACTTTTGCCTATCCTGTGGGGTCAGCAGTCCAACAGACACATGCCACAGATTATGAAAGACCATCACCTTCACCTGGGGCATGCATCTGGGACCTGCGGGACCCCTATTGTTGGTCCAGATATTTCCCTAAGGTGTCTGCCAGCAGGACGCACATAATATTCATTGCCCCTATATACTCATAGATTGTTCATACGCGAACAAACCTTCGGTCTTAACAATAGGATCATTTCTAGCGTTTAGCTGGATCCGTTTAAAAAAAAAAACAAGATAAAAGCAAGGAATCTTGTGATCTGTGGCAATGCATGCATAGATCAGGTGAAGAGTGGTCAAGGACCACTCACCTACGCCACTGCGTCAGTCTTTTCTTTAACCGCCTGGGCGAGAGCCGTGGTTAACCTCTCTTGCCCTTTACCCGGTTCATTGCCCGTTTCGCTTGTATTTAGTGTGTGTGTGTGTGTTTGGCTGATATTATGGCTGTGTCTGCTCCTTCTCGGCCTCGTCAACGTGTGCGCCCCGGATTTCCAGGTTTTCCGTGTTCTCACTTTTTGGCTTCGGCGGCGACCGATCCCCACATCACGTGTAGCAGGTGCCGTTCAAATTTTTGTACTATAACAAATCCTTGCACAGAATGCCAGGCATGGCCTAAAGAGCAGTGGAAGTTGTTTTATACGAAGAGAGAGCATCGGAGGCTTTTGACTCTTCCTTCTTGGGAAGGCTTTTTGCCTCTTCCCGATGCTTCATCTCCTGCAGTATTCACCCCCATAGTAGCGTTGTTCCTGTGTCTCCTTCCTTTTTCTTCCATTGATTCGTCGCTGGAAGTATTGGAAGGTCACCAGGTTGATTTTTGTAATGTTGCCCCTTCTTCTTCGGGAGTTAATTTGATTCCTGGGAAGGGGAGGCTTTTTCATCATTCTCATTTATTCCAGAGTTGGGGGCGTCCAAGATGGCGGCAATTAGGAATACGCTGGGGCTAGGGGGTCCCCCGTCCTTGGAGGGGTTGCTAGCTCACTTTATGGAGGCTTGCTACCCCCCTCCTCAGGCTGGTCAGGCCATCCCCCCTCCTCCCAGCCTCGTCTTTGTGGGTAGCCAAGGTCAGCCATCTTGTATTGCTCCGCCAGTGATTGTTGCTGCTTCTTTGAGTCGGAGGGAAGCCGTGGCGTCAGCCCCGTTGTTGACGTCACAGGATCCGTCATGTATTCCTCCGCTAGTGGTGTCTGATTTCCCTTCACACCGAGGGGAAGCTGTGACGTCATCACCACTTGTGACGTCACTCCTATTGATGACGTCACTCCCAGTCGTCTCCTCTGCACTGCCTCTCTTAGCCGTGACGTCATCTCTGCCACCCGGTTCGCTACATTTCCCTTCCATGTCATCAGAGCCTTCTCTTGCAGATCAGTCTGAGGTTATATGCCAGGTAGTGCTTAAGAGTTTGGACTGTGTTTTGGATGATAAGTTGGCTGCCTTGTCGGTTGGGAGGACTGGAAGGAAATGTATTGCTTCGTCCCCCGCCTCCTGCGAAGAGTTCGTTTAAGAAACCAGTGCTGTCTTCCTCTCCCTCTTCCCCCTCTACACCACGTCGGCGTATCAAGCATTGGAAGGCTAAGGACTTTGCTCTCTCTTCGCCTACGAGGAAGGAACAATGCACACGTGTTCTCGAGAGTGTTGGTGTTTCGGAGAATGTTAGTGTATCTTCCCTTGTGCAATCTGCAGTGGCTGCTTCGTCCTCTGCATCGAATTGCGGGTGTGTTGCAACCTCCCCCGTCCATGCACATCCCTAGTGTGTTGAAACCTCCCCCCGTCCATGCACATCCCGAGCGTGTTGCAACCTCCCCTGTCTGTGCACATGATGCAAGTGCTCCTTCTTCTCCAAGGCCTGTCCATCGCCTTAAGGATCTCAAGGTGCCTGTCAAGAGGTCGAAGGTGGTGAGCGTGTAGTTGGTGCAGCTGGAATGTTTGCCTGCCCCTCTCACTGGTGCTTCCAAGAGTTTGACTCTGGGGGATTCTCCTTCGATCTCGAGTGTTTGGGATTCCTCTCCAACTCACGTTCGTACATCTGCCACGTGACCATTCACGGATATGTTAATGAGTCATCTGTTGGAGGAGTACGTAGTGATGTTCCTAGTGTTATAGTGGGTTCGTCTCAGGAGCCGACACGTGGACCCAGCCCAAACAGGTTAGTTGGTGTTTCGGGCTGTTTGGCTGCTGATCCTTCCGTTAATTTTAATGGGGAAGGTGCCTTAGAGGAGCCTACACATCCTTCTCGTCGTCAGTCTCCGTTGCCAGAACAGGAGGAGGGAGACATGCAAGAGTTTTTGTCTTCCTTTTCGGAAGTTGTTGATCTCATTCGTGGATTCAACAATTTGGAAAGTAGGACTCAGGCTTGGTCGTCTTACACTCCACACTCCTTGCTTGGAAGCCTTGGTGGGAGCTACACAGGATCCCAAATCATCTCTTCAGCTTCCCTTGTCGGGCACGTCCAGTCAGCCTTGCATGAGGTTAATGCCTCTGTTTCGGACCGGGACGGTTCGCTTCGCTCTAGGGGCTCTGCCAAGCTACTACCCCCACCTCAAACAAGACATAGGAAGTACTATGCTACAAACTCTGCATTTTTGATGTCGTGCCATCTTAACCCAGAGGTCATTCGCCTGAAGCTGGAATTGACTTTGGAGCAGGTGAGGTTGGTGGCTCCGTCTTGTCTCCGCAAGTTGCCTCAGCTTTGGAATCTACGGCAGCCTCCATGTTGCAGACGGTTTCTTGGCTGGACTTCTGGTTTGTGGTCATTGCCAAGATAGCTTCTGACAGGTCCCCAGAAGGGTTGGTGAGTGCATCCTCGCTTGCCAGTCTGTTGCAGTCCGGAGGCAAGATGTTTTCGTATATGGCTCACCTCAGTGTTAATTTACGGGCTAACTTTCTTCTGATTAGAAGAGACGCGGCTTTGTCTAGGATGGAGAGATCAGTTGACACGGAGTCCTTGCTGGCATTGAGACGGAGATCTGTTGGAGTCCCAAAATTTGTTTCCTCGGACAGAGCTTGAGAATGCGACAGACCGGCGCTGGGCTGACACCAAAGACAGACTGGTGCACCAGGCCGTGTCTAAGTCGGAGTCTCGTCCTCGGAGACGTCCGGCTCCTCCTTCTCCCTCTGTCCAGCAGCAGTCAAGAAGATTGTTGCCTGGTAGGCCGTCGAGGAATTCGAGTTCGGCAAGTCCTTCCCATTCGACTCAGCCTAGGTCAGAGGATCAACGTCCCTTTCACTCTTGTTCCTTTAAGCCAAGAAGGGGCTCAAGGGGCAGAGGTAAAGGGGGCCATCGGTAGGTTAGGTGCCTCTCCCTCTCCAAGTGGCAGAGTTATGGGGCGGAGAAGTGGGTGGTAGATGTCCTTCGGGTGGGGTACCTACTGCCATTTGACTTCTCTCCTCCTCTGTCGGACAAGCCGCAGCTCAGGAAGGCATATCCTCCAGATTCTCTGAAGTTCTTGGAGGAAGTGCAGAAGATGCTGGACAAGGATGCGATATAGGAAGTGGTGCGTCCGTCTCCGGAGTTTTACAGTCACATCCTCTTGGTGCCGAAGGTGTCGGGAAGATGGAGACCTGTGATCGACTTATCCACCTTGAATCACTTCATCAGGAAGACACGGTTCAAGATGGAGCCCCTGCATTCGGTGTTGGTAGCTGTGAGGGAAGGCGACTTCATGCTGTCGATAGACTTAAGGGAAGCATACTTCCAAATCCTTGTTCATCCGACATCCAGGAAGTTCCTTCGCTTCTCTCGTGGGGACAAGGCCTTCGAGTTCAAAGTCCTATGCTTCGGGCTGACAACAGTCCCTCAAGTGTTCACAAGGGTCTTTTCTCTCGTGTCAAGTTGGGCCCATGCTTAGTGGATCTGTTTGCTGAGGTACCCCAACGATTGGTTGGTCTTCGCAGTTTCCAGGGAAAAGCTGCTGCAGGACAGGGATCATCTACTTCAGTTCTGTCTGGAACTGGGCATCGTGGTCAACCAGGAAAAGTCGACCCTCGTACCCAGTCAAAGGATTCTCTACCTGGGCATGGGCATCGATACGACAGTGGCAAAAGTTTTCCCGTCGGATCAGAGATTGGAGAAGTTGCAGGTAGTGGCGCGCAACTTCCAGTCGAAACCACATCAGTCAGCTCATCAGTGGCAGGTTCTTCTGGGAGTGTTGTCTTTCCTGTAGAAGCTGGTCCCTCATGGGCGTCTTTCTCTTCGGTCTCTGCAATGGAGACTGTGAGAATTCTGGTCTCCGGCGGGGGACTCACCCCTGTTAAAAGTTCCTCTTGTCTCTGGAAGTGAGAGAAGACCTCCATTGATGGTTGGACGACCAGAATCTTTCGAAGGGTGTCCCTCAGCATTCTCTTCCACTGGACTTCCTTCTGTTCTCAGACGCCTCCCTCGCAGGTGGGAGGGCTCATTTTGGTGGCCTTATTGCTTCAGGCGTTTGGGGTTTGGAGGACAAGCAGCAACATATCAATGTCTTGGAGTTGAAGGCAGCCTTCCTGGGTCTGAAGGAGTTTCGGGAGAAGGTAGGTCATTCTGTCATTCTCATGTCGGACAACACCACGGTGGTAGCCTATGTGAACAGACAGGGAGGCCTGGTATCTTGTCAACTTCATGCCTTGACTGTCGAGGTTCACCAGAGGGTGGTCAGCAATTCGGTAGAGCTCTCAGCCAGTTATATCCCAGGCAAATGGAATGTGGTTGCAGACAAACTCAGTCGTCGGTATCAGATCCTAGGCACAGAGTGGTCCCTTTATCAATTAGTAGCAGACAAGCTTTTCCAGGGTTTGGGGGAGACCCATGCTGGACCTTTTTGCGACTCTCTTCAACAGGAAGCTGGAGATATCTGTTCAGTGGTCCCAGATCCTTTAGCTTTAGCAGAGGACGCTTTCCAATATCCCTGGGACAACCTGGAGGTGTATGCCTTCCCTCAATTTTGTTTGTTCCGTCAATTTCTGAACAGGCTAATGAGTTTACAGGGTCTCAGGATGACTTTGGTAACTCCTCTGTGACCTCAGGCAGAATGGTTCCCAGATCTGCTGTCGTTGTTGTCAGAGGTTCCGAGGGAGATTCCCCCTTGGCGACATCCGTGTCAGGCCCATGCGGAAAGGTTCCACTAGTCAGTAGAATCTTTGTCTGTTCATGGTTGGAGGCTATCAAGTATATCCCCCGAGCGAGAGGCTTTTCTCGGAGAACGGCAGGGCATATGTCCAGCAGTCTCAGAAAGTCGACCTCCGCGGTTTACCAAGGCAAACAGGCAATCTACTGTGATTGGTGTTGTAAATGGGGTTTTTCTCCATTCGCAACCTCTATTCAGCGAATAGCAGACTTTTTAACCTTCCTCAGAGACGAGAAACGTTTGTCCGTTTCTGCCATTAGAGGCTACTGGGCGGCCCTGACTTCGGTGTTATGCCTTAGAGGTATCGACATCTCTTCCTGGGAACTTTCGTTGCTAGTTAGAGGTTTGAGCAGTCGAGTTCTCCTAGAGAGCTCAAACCTCCGACATAGGATGTTTCCTTGGTTCTCAAGAACTTCACTAGAGTCCATATGAGTTTACAGGGTCTCAGGAACTTGACGCTCAAGACAGTTTTCCTTCTGGCCTTGGCATCTTCCAAGAGGGTAGGAGAGCTCCACGGTCTGAGTTATGATGTGAAGCATACCAGGGGTTGGGGGTTGGTGTCCTTCAAATTTGTCCCAGAATTCGTGGCCAAGACCCAAAATCCCTCTGTGCACGATGACTGGTTCACTTTGTTTTCCATTCCATCACTGAATGACTTTGTGGGTGGTGATGCTCAAGAGCTTTTGTTGTGCCCTGTCTGGGGCCTGCGTTGCTATCTTAAAAGGACTCGGCACTTTAGACTAGGCTGCCGCAGACTTTTTGTTAGCACAGGCTGTATGAAGAAAGAGTTGTCTAAGAATACCATCTCCTTTTGGATACGAGAAGCCATCAGACAGGCATACTTGACTCTTGATGATTCCACCACCACATCTGTGAAGGCTAGAGTGCATGACGTTAGGGGGTATTGGTCCCTCTCTGGCTTTCAAAAAGAACTTGGCTGTATATAGAGTGCTGAGCGCTGGTACTCGGTTACGCCAGTCCATGTTCACCTCTTCCTATCTTAAGGATGTTGCTCACAAATCTGCGGACACGTTTTCCTTGGGTCCTGTGGTGGCTGCCCAACAGGTTGTGTAACTCATAGTTGCCCTTAACAGGGCACTTTAGTATCTTACCTAAGATGATTGTGTGGATGAGAGAATGAGTGAGTTGGCTGGTCTCCTTCTTTCTCTTGTACCTTTCCTTCTTCCTTTGGGCGGGTTAAGGAATAGTATCGTCATTCGCTGGACTGGTCTGATACAGGTGAGTAAGGTAGTCATACTGATAGTGTGGTTGCTTAATATACAAATATCAAACCCTCTATTCGGTAGCATATGCTCCACTCCTTGGCAAGGAGGAGTTGGGAGTAGTACAAACCCTGGTGTATTGCTTTGCTATTGGACAAAGTTTCTCTTTGGTTCCCTATACAATGGTTCTCCCATAAATATCATTGTACGTCACTCAGGGTCTGAGTGGTTAGATATCAATTTATCTAGCTTCTCAACAGGCTTTGTCCCTCTCCAGAAGTCATTTTTTCTGGAAGCTGGACTGGTGGGTAGGCCCCCAGACAGTTTAGGATGTCTTGTACCTCCTTCCAAGTATGAGTCTATCCTATTGTTAAGACCGAAGGTTTGTTTGTGTATGAATAAATGACAAATTTCACTTATACAACTTCCCCGGTGGTTACATATAGCTGTCGTCTCCTGACGTCAGCTATATGTAACCACCGGGTAAGTATAAGTGAAACTTTATACGTATTATTATAAAAATGTCATTTTTCTAAGACAATTTGTATTATTCATAGCTACAACCTGAGGTCTTAACATTATACTGCCCGCCTCTAGTCGCCCTTCTGTGTGTTAAGACATCCTGAGTTGGGAAAGACTGACGTAGAGGTGTAGGTGAGTGGTCCTTGACCACTCTTCACCTGATCTACGCATGCGTTGCCAGATATCACATGATTCCTTGCTTTCATCTGTTTTTTAACCAGATCCAGCTAGGCGCTAGAAATTATCCTATTGTTAAGACCTCAGGTTTGTAGCTATGAAAAATACATATTGTCTTAGAAAATTTGTCATTTTACTTCCATGACACTCATGTCCCAAGCATTGGTCATATTAGTTCTCTATAATGCACTTTGTTGTTTTTATTTTGGTGATTTGTTTATTTATTTTGATATTTTTTCCTTAATTTTGATTGTTACATATTAATTTATTCTTGTTGAGATCCTTGTTTTCTTTCTTACCACGAATAGTATGTTGTACTTCATAGCCGCTTCAGGTTACCAGTATAATTTGAGTGCCAAATTGACATGGTTTGCCTTCTTAACACTTTTATGGTAGCAGTGTATTTGCTGGCTTAGGTGAACAGTTTATTTATTTAATTTTTTTTTGTTCAGGCAGTTTTTTTTTTTTTTTTTTTTTTTTTTTGCATACCTAAGATAAAGGCATAAACTGTTATATTTACTGTGAATAACATATATTACTCTATTGATGTGTTAGTTAGGCAGCGCTACCAATTGTTACTCATAGTGAAACATTAGTGAGAATAATTAAGCGCTGGAGTTGTATGTCTACCTTGGAGAAGGATAAAGTAACAACCTCTTAACTGCAAGCTGCCCTACACTTTGTAATTCCCACCTTATTAGTCAAGGCAGGGATGAAAAAGGCATTGCTCTCTACCCTGTCTGAGCCATAATTTATCTTGGGGATATTAAACCTTCTTGTTAGGGAGGGTAACATTGTTATTGTTATCTGGTCAGCCAAGGAAAAAATGACAAAGAATGGAATCTCATTGATCTACGAAGGTCAGAGTTAAGGGTCTAGAAATACAAGTTGTCTTCATATTCTTGGATATGTATGTATTCTACTGGTCCTGTTGTGGATGTAGGCCAAATTTTCAATGATGAAAGGGACTAAGTCCCTTCTAATTCATCACCCTCAATGTTGTAGCATACATTCCTTCCTTCGTAAGTGTAGTTTCCTAAGTTACTAGTAGCTGTGCCTTGTTGATGTGATGTCAGGAACTTAAAGTTCCAATATAATCACTCGGAAGCTAAGTACTAAAGTGCTAAGTTAAAAATTGTGCATCATGACAAGAAGCCTTTCTTCATAAGTAGCTACTCGGTTTGTTAACTGATGGGGTTTTTGTTAAATAGATTTTTTTATACAAACCTATCAGTCTACTATATGCAATGCCCTCCCAACCCCACACTTTTCAATCCAGACACTATAGGGAATGACTTGACCACCACCGGAGTTGCTTGGTGGTCATGGATGCCTTCCCAGCGTGTATGAGGTGATGTTCTACATTCTATGGATTGCTGACTGCTCAGGATAGGGATACATTAACTGATGGAATTGTATTAAAAATAAAGTTTTACTGTTTTCAAGAAATTCATTTCTGTATTGAATGCAGTTAAGATATACTTAGAATTTTCATTTATTATATTTTTGATGGTGAAGGTTGCCGAAGTTCAGAAGCGGTGAAAGCTTTTAGTTCAAAATGTATTAGATTCTTTAAGTAGCCTTTTCATATTACTAGAATACGATAGACAATGTAAATGGTAAGTATAATCTTAAAAGCCCATTGATGTCCTGAAGAGGTTCATGACATGTAATTTTTTCTTGGCAATCATTGCTTGTTCTCAGTTATTTGATTACTATATACAAAATGTACTTATTGTGAGTCAGTTAAACAGTCCAAAATGTCAGTTTTAGGCAAAATATAGAGCAGTTTTGCAAATATTTCCAGATGTTACAGTTTTCTTTATTAGCATACTTATAGCTTTTTTTATTTGTGTGTAGTCTTCAAGGTGTTTCTTTATATAATTATGTTGACTGCAGCAGTAGTATCATATGGAACTAAATGACAAGTGAGAATTTGGTGTTTGGAAGCAAAGTACTTTTCGTTGTTTCCTAAATTTTGTTTTAATAGAAAATCACTCGAGAAAAGGTGATAATGAAGAATCTGTTAATTCAGAAGGATCCTTGCATGATTCATGTACGTACTTGACTCATCCAATAGTAGATTATAGGAGAGCCTCTTGTTGACAGTTATGTTGCAGCTAACGAGATCAACTGCTGTTTTATTATTGCTTTGTACTGTTAATGGTTTATCTGTATACTTGCTACCTCTGTACTGATATGTACAGTATCATCAGATTTGAAAGTTGCTTTCTTTTATGGCAACTAAATTCAAGTCTCAGAATTTGTATTAGCTCAGCAATGTACTCCCATTGAAGAAATGAACAATTTTTCCAATATTTATTTTTTGTAACTAGGGAAAAGTTTATTAAATTAGGGACCCTTGATATTTATAATTTCTGTAATGTATACAGTGGCAGTGGTGTCTCAGTTTTATTATATGCTGTAGTATATAGTGTGCCTTATTATTTATTATATAAGAAATTCCTTTTGAAATGCATATGCCAGCTTTTATTTGTACCAACTTGAATATATTATCAGCCTGCATTTTTTTTTTATTGTTGGCATGTCAAAATTCAATCATACAGTAATGACAGCCATTTCCTGTTGTAAGTTAAATACAGAAAAAAAATTTTTGCATTGATATTTGAATTGAGGAACTTTTTATGAAAGTATAAATTATTATTTCCCCCTAGTAAAGTATTGCAAAGTTCCAAAAAAGGGTTTTCTATATGTGTAGGACAAAGTGATGGGCAACAGAGCAATAGGCCTGTCTGTCTCTTAAAAATGGAGGTTTAGAAAGGTTCCAGAAACCAGAATCTGAAAAAGAATTTCAATGCTTTTTTGTTCCTACACAAATACAAACTTTGTAGTGACAACAATTGTTGTAGATAGTTTTTACTCATGCGTTTACTAAAAATGATGAAAGATTCTTTAATTATAAAATTGCACCATAGTTGATTTTTGTTCTTTTTAATGCATGGAGACACACTGCTTTATGTTGAGCACACTTTTGTTGCCTTTGATCATTTCACTACAATTGTTCATCTTTGTGAAAATGAGAGAGATGAATAAAGTAATTGTGCTGTTTGTGTTGATAAAAATGATGGAACATATGAAGAGGAGAATTGTTATGTTTTTGAGAAAAGTTGAAAGTTACGTATCAATTGACTGTAAGTATTAGAGATTTTTTGTATGGAGAAAATTATGCTTTTATCGAACGTACTGTGATTTTTTGTAAAGAGAAAATTATGCTTTTATCGAACTTACTGTATTTAATCTTAGAAAAATGTAAAAGTAAATTAAATGGCTGTGAAATGCTTATGGTATTCAATTTTCATTGACACTGGACTTTCCATTGAAATTTCAAAAGAACTGTGGAAGCTGTCATGTTTATTTCAAAAGGGCTTTCTTTTGTACAATATTCTAATTTTGTCTTCACAAGGCAATAGTGTAGCATATAAGTAGAATATAAGAATATTAATGCCAAGGAAGAGTGGCCCTTTTTTCAATAGAATTAGTGTGTGTATACTAAGATACAGTATTTACATTTTTAAGTAATTCACCCAATCATACTTTTGTTTTATTATAGATACCTGCCATTATTGCATTATTTCGTTTAGCTGATAAGCCTCAAGTTAGAGTTGAGTAGCTATATAGTTAATGCAGTACTTTAGAAAGGGTGTCACTTCCCTAAGCAACAGCACAGATACCACTTTGCTTTGAGATTCAGTCATTTTTCACTCCAGTTACGTAGTTATTTAAATGTTTAGTTATGACCTGGCTGTTTTTTGTCATAACTCTTGTTTAAAGGAGCTAAGGAAATGATCTTGTAGGAAATTATGGTAAAAGAATGGCCATGTTATGGCAAAAATGATTTTGCAAATAGGAATCACCCCTCATCGAAAGTTGCAGTTCAAGTGTGTTATAATTGTTGTGAGAACCTTCTGTATAGTTTGACTGGATGTATAATTTTCACATTTTCCTACTTTATAGAATTTCCAAAAGTTCTCATATTTTTGCTGGACGTTTTCACAGTGACAGATGGAAAAGACTTGCCTACGTGTAAGGACACTGTCTTATGTCAGATATTCATATTGTCATAGAATGTATAGTGAGTAGTGATATTTAGTAATGGAAAGGTTAGAAGGGTTGTAAAATGAATATTCCAGTGTAGTATTTGCAAATTTCAGAATGTAATTTGGGAATAGAAGGAAGGTAATAGTTGTAAATGTATATTCCTATTATGTATACAGTAGAGACCTTGACCTCGATCGTATTAGAACTTGAAATAATCGGATTTCAACAGAAAAGTTTGAGTAAATGTTGCATTTGAGCTCAACCAAAAATCCGGAAACTTACCCAAGGAATCATGATTTTTGTAAACGAAAGTGGTTCGGTCAGTCACCGCTAATAGGCGTTGTTCCCATGCTCATTTGGTGAGGAAAATGGTAAGAACCACAATTGAACTTAGATTATTTAAAATTATTATGTAATAGGCATTCTGTTACAACCTTAAAATGCTGTGATAGGCTAACCCTTGAAGTGTCGATAAATGTATCAATAGTTGGCTACAGTCACAACTATCGACAAACTATCGTCACTGTAAACAAAACATTTGTAACCTATGTAATAGGCATTCTGTTACAACCTTAAAATGCTGTGAGATTTTTAATGATAGGCTAACCCTTGAAGTGTCTATAAATTTATCAATATTTGGTTACAGTCACAACTATCGACAAACTATCGACACTGTAAACAAAACATTTGTAAGCTAATAATGGTAAAATCCATAGGTTATTCAAGTGAATAACCTATGGTTTTTTTTCCATCTGTCCACCCGCCTGTGGTGCTCTTGCATGGTAACACTGCGTCCCGGGCTTTAAATAGTTACGCTATGTGTACATTTGCAACTGGAAAGTGTTTTAATAATTTACTGTATGTGAATTACACTGTTATTATTCGAAATAGGATGTTGTTGTTGTTGAATGTAAGCTGCCTTTTTGGGATGGCGAATGGAACAGCCAGATGCAAATTCCATTAAACAGAAGCTAAACCAAGTTACATCATATGACTCATATTGTATCTGGCTAAAACGCACTTTATAGAAATTAAAAGTATAGGCAGTCCCCGGGTTACGACGGGGGTTCCGTTCTTGAGACGCGTCGTAAGCTGGAACATCGTGAAAAATCCTAAGAAAACCTTACTTTTAATGCTTTGGATACATTGAAAACTATGTAAACTGCATTGTTATTGCATTTTTCATTAAAAAAAAAATCTTCAAATATTGATTATTTTGCATTATTGATGTCATATTTCATCTGCCAGATGAGCGTTGTAGGCATCGTAACCCTGGAAATAATGTCTGATGAATATAATTGAGAAGCGCCTTAACCTCGGAACGTCGTAAGCCGAACCCGTCGTAACCCGGGGACTGCCTATATACTGATATACTTATGTGTAATGAAGTAACACGTAGCTTAGTAGCAGAGTAGGTGTGGTCCAATAAGTTGACATCTTGCCATAGTGAACAGCGAGAGAAGCAATTTTCCCTCCACTGCGTCTGGCTGTTCCATTCACCACCCCGAAAAGGCAGCTTACATTCAACAATAACAACAAAATCCTATTATGAATATTAATGGTGTAATTCGCATACAGTAAATTATTAAAACATTTTTCAGTTGCAAATGTACACATAGTGTAACTTTAATGCCCAGGACGCAGTGTTACCATGCGCGAGCACCACAGGTGGGTGGATAGATGGAAAAAACAGTGTAGTGATACAACTTTTGATACTTTGAACAAAACAACTAATTACAGCAATTACCGTTGGTAATTACCATAATTAGACGTTAGGATGAGCAAGTTCTCACTTTGTTACAAGAGTAGGATCTCTACCCAATTCTGAAAACTGAAAAGGTCTATAAGCTTAAACATTAGTATTATCTGGAGAAAATGATAATTTGAAAAAGTTAAAATGTATTTTACAGAATATAAGCATTGTCATCGTATGCCATTTACATTTGATATTTAAATTCTCAAAATCTTGGCTGATTGAGCTATCAATATCTTCATTGCCATTACACTTGGCTGGTAGAAGATAGGTAATTTAAATACTTTCTTGTAAATTAACAAAGTTGGGTTTAAAAGTGGCACAATACTTGATTGTATGAGCATTGTGTGATTTCGCTAGTTTTGAACATCAATTTCACCTGCGCCTATTTTTTCTTTTTATAGTGAAGACAAATGACGTCGGCAATCAGCCATTTCTCAATTTTGTTGCGTCTGTGCTACAGGTTTACAATCGCTTCATAGAGAATAATGTACATCTAATAAAAGCTTTGTTTTACTGTACCTAATCATATTGCATGTATTATTACTATATTATCGAATTATAATACGAACAGAGTTATCTGCCATTTGCATTCTGGTTTTGTTTACGTTCTTAAAATATCAGCTGTTTACATTTTACCAACATGATCACTGTCTTTAGATGCTGGGTTTAAGAATTGCAGCTACTTTATTTATAAACATAGTATATTAAAAAAAAAACAAAAAGTCTACATGTGTTTTTTGTCAGTTTCAGACAGTGTGTTTGCCTGCCAAAACATTTTGCAGCTGCTCATTATTCGTAATTCCCAGACATACTTGACTTACGAAAGTTACGATGCTTGTATAATTCGTAGTTCCAGTCATGCTGGACTTCGAGCCTTGTTTACTAAGGGGCAATATTTTCGTGGTATCATTTTATATCTATGGCTCCCCAGTTATCCTTAATATCGGGATTATTTCCAATTTAAGGGAATACATTTATGAGGAACTACTTCCAGAGGGTATTGCTCCGCCGATAATGATGTCATATTATAAAGCACAAAGCGCCTGTGAAAAGTACCCCTATTTTACAAGAATATTTTATGAGAAAAAATTTAATATCATAACACGTACTGAAAGATATTTTAAAGTTATTTTGTATACAGTATTCCAGTAGACTGTATGATGATTTGTTTACGTCTGTTTACGGCTGCTCACGGCCGCTTGCTAGTGACTTGACTTAGGGAATTTTTCTGAAGTTCATGATAACAGACATAATTTGGCTTATTTTTAATATTTTATTAATTTACTGTAAGAATTAGACCTGATTTTCAATGTTTTATTATTTGCAATAATAATTATGCCTACCCCATACAGTACATACTACGTACCTAGCCTAGCCTATGGCGCTCAGTCATCCATCGTATTATGGCCAAATTGGGCGTAGGTAGGGCAGTTATTTTACTACAGTATATATTTAAAAATGAAGAAAGTGCGTTGAATGGTATGTTATTTAACACTGAGCTTATTTAATTGTAATTTGTGTGTATTTATGGGTAATGTTTTGTATAAAAAAGCAAGGTTAGGGTAATAACTGGTGGTCAAGAATGGATTAATCCATTTTCAGTTATTTCTTATGGGAAAAATTAATTCAGATCTCTACAAAATCGCATCTCGTCGCTTCTTCTGGAACGAATTAACATTGAGGTCCGAGTCTCTACTGTAGTACATAATTTTCAGTTAGATTTATTAAATGAAAATCGACACATCTTCCCAAATATCACTCAATTTACAGGTCTAGTTGTCGAAGTTCCTCAAAAGATTTTTCAAAAATTTTCATCAGAATATAACTTCCCCTCTCGTGGCTTCTGGACTTGTGCTGCTCATTGATATGTATCTTTAAATAAGTGATGAATCTCAGAGCAAAGTTAGTGGTTTGTGTTCCCAATATTAAAGTTTAATTTGTAGAAAATGAATAGTTACAGTTGGCAAGTTAAGAGATTGTATCAGACTTAGTTACAAATACTTTCAATGGGAGTTTGTTAATACAAAAATTGGTTTTCCTGTTGTTAATACAAAAAATTGGTTTACCTGTATATGACTAGCATGCATGATCTTTAACTGAAATCTCTTTTTCTTTCTCTACACAAACGTAAAAACGCTGTAAGCTTCACTGATGTAATCATCAGAGATTTACCCCAGATATTACAGGTTTTAATGTGCATGGATGGTAAAGCAGTCTTTAGGTGCATGGACAAAGCATTTCAATTAAGATTTCAGAAAGAAAAAGGCATTAAAAGGAAAGTTAACATGCATGGGTGTTAATTTTTAGCTTCTATTTGCTTAAGTTAGAAAAATACATATAGTACTATACGTACATACTGTATATGAAAAACAGACAGCATATGTGTGTAAGAAAAACCACTAACTATCTTTGCTACATTGATTTCAGCTGTGTTATCGTATAATGGCAGGTTTTATTTATTTTTATTGATTTTGCTGATGATGTAGGCCTACCATTATGTGAAAACTATGCACCCTTGCCAATTCACTATTTTTGTTGCGAGCTTATTTATATTGACCGCTTGCCCGTCTGTTCCTGTAGATGTTTACATGCCTGGGTCCACCATGATGAGCAACATTTTGAAAGGTGAGTTTGCGTCCTCTTAATGTTTTTCATTAAGTGTAGTTCATATGAGTAAGTTGTCACACTGTACTACTGTATGCTAAACACTGCATAGTAGCACTTCCTCTTTCAGGTTACACAGAATTTTCAGAGATTGATCTCCTTTTCTAAGGGTTATAACCTCCCTTCATGAGACAGACAAAACAATAATTTGGAATTTCCAAACAGTAGCGAGATATTACAAAGCATTTAAATTTTTTTTCCTTGGAAACTCATATCTCATGTACCAGGAAGATATACAGTACCAAGGTTTTCTGGTCATAAATTTATTATGCAACATAGCATTTTTGTGTGCAAATGCAAATTCTTAGTGTATACATGCCTAAACTCTATACATACGTTTGGCAGTTGATACTGATAATGTTGAAAATACTGTGTATAATATACTTCTACCCCATTACCTTGGTAAGACCTAACTGCATCAATTGTTAGTCAGTTCTAAAGATGATTTCTGCTTTCTTCAGAGTTAGTTTTCCTTATCATTGCTGTGAGTGTATTATGGTGGATTTTGTTGTCAAATTGTTTGAAGTTGAGCTTTACAGAATTGGTTAATATTTTAATTGCAGTTAATTACCTTGATTTCTGTAGGTTTGACTTTGTAAGGGTTTGGCATTTTACACATTGATATGTTTTATGTCAGAAAACTATGCTCAAGCAAGGGATACTAGTTAAAAAGTTCAAACATACGAAGACATGTACGTTGGACTAGGTAGTGGCTTATTGCCTTTATGAGCACACCTTCACACATTAGAATAAAAGTGTCTGTCTCTACATAAATAGGTGGTGAAAATGAGAGGATATAGTAAAAGCAGATACAGATGCTATCATGCCAACTTTATTAATCAAAAGACAAAATGCAGTTAGTACTTGGTATTAGTGAAAACTGTATGGTGATGTCATTCAAGACAGAACTGTTAGCAGGTAGGCCTAGAGTTTAAGTAGTTGAACAAAAAGTAGAGAGAGAAGTGTTATGTGTGTGTGTTCATGCACTGCAAGATAATCCTTGAGTAGCAATGATTGTTATAAAATTACTAAAGTAAATACATATCTTTTGCTATTGCATAATAAAGCTTAACCCTTAGAGAGTGGGATACTTAGTAAACTGGTTATGGCATCATTATGAAACAGAGTACGTTTACTTATTATAGCATAGTTGAAATGACAAAACATATGTAAGGTGAAAATGAAAAAATAGTCTGCATGACTACAAAGGGATTAAAAAATAAAAAAGCAGTGTGAGAATTTTTTGACAGTCGAATACATAGAGTATAACATTATTTTCCTTGTATTATTGGCCAAATTCATTGTTGTATTAATGCAGAATAGTTTTACTTTATCATGGTATGTTGAAGAACCTAAACATCAACAAAAAATTTCCAAAATGGCAAGTTTATCTTAGCAGAAAACAAAAATTTGTTCCTGTGGGAATGAAGACTTTTCTTGTATAGAGACTTATCCAGTAATTATATAGCTATTATTTTCCATGTACGGCAGCCTAATTCAAATCTTGTGGGTAGCACTTCAATTGATCAGTGCTGTCCCCCATCGGCAATACTAGGAACAACTTAGCTAAGCACTTCATTCTGTTTTATGCCACGCTTGACTAAACATTGAGTGCTTACACCAGCCTGTTCATATTTTCTGGTTATATCACTGGATTTCAGTACTGTTACACAAAAAACAGAACCCATTTGTAGCCTTTGAGCAAGATGAGTCTTGTCTTTTGTTTATTTAATTCAGATTATCATCAAGTTGTATATTTATATTCTCGGGAATAGTTCTTAAATGTACGTAACACCATTCAATTAGGCCAAATACTCTTGTGTATATGTTTTACTTACCAGGCTTATGCTATGCGCAAGTCATCGGTTAATAATTGCCCTGAGTAATTTTGATTTTACATCATTCCCTTAGGTTGAACTTTAGTTTTTAGATTCTGTTTACCGGCCATAGGCTATTAGCAAGACACCTGTAAATAATTACCTTAAAGTAATTCCAATGTTATTCCATTCTTTTATCCCAAAATCTTTGCATTTATTATTTACTTACCGGGATTAGGCTATGTGCATGTTGCTGGGTAATAATTACCTTCAAGGTAATTCTTGAATGTTGCACTTTTCCCGTAGGTTATACTTTGCTTTTGGGATTTTGTTTACCAGCCATAGGCTATTTTAGTCGCAAGTCGCCGGTAAATATAGTTACCCAGAAGTGATTTAGGAATGTTAAGAGATTCTTTTAGGCCAAATATTTCCAATTAGGCCAAGACATATTGTTTTGTTTACCGTGCCTGCAATACTTATCACTTTCCTTTGCAGAGACTGAAAGTTTGGAGGATGAAAAGTAGTAAGGGGAAAATTATGTTAATGTTTGGCTAAGGGGGCCCTTGGGCGGATATGTTCTGGTCAGTCGAGTAGTATTAACTTCTGGGTTTTTGCTTTGGTAATACTTAGGAACATTACAGAGAAGGCTTGCATGGCCTCACTCTACGGAGGTATTTTCCTGGTGTTACGCAATTGTGAACATTCCACATCTTAGCTTCTAGCCTTCAGCTCGCTTGGCGGACTGAAGCACAGGTCACTTGAGTCAATTAGCGGGACGCGTAATCGGTTACTGATTTCGATTAATTTGAATACCTGATAATTCTACTAATGATTTCTTTTTGAGTAATCGGTTATTTGTAAATATTCTTTCATAATGGACTCGGGAGTCGAGTTTGCTTTGAGGCTCTAATATGAAAACTACTTTGTGATGAAAATATATTGGTTATTTTAGAAGGTTACGTTATTTTAAAAATACAGACATCTGAATGTCTGAAATGCTATTTCATATATTTGTATATGATATTTGTTTGGGCCTTGGATGGGAAGACCCCATGGGAGATGATAGCTCCCTTTCAGCCGATGGCGGAGGCCCTTCGCTGGTGGCTAGATGATGAGAACCTCTGGCAGGGGGTTCCACTGGCGGACGTCCCTCCAGAGATGCTCTTATTCACGGACATATCGAGGTAGGGCTGGGGAGCCCACCTACAGACAGAAATGAGGGGGTAAGTGGTCGGAATGGGAGCGCAAACTCCACATCAATAGCCTGGAGCTCCTGGCCATCCTCAAAGCGCTCCTTGTCTTTGAAACTAGCCTGTGGAAAAAGCGAGTGGCAGACGTGCGACAATGCCACCGTCGTTGCTTACGTCAAAAAGCAGGGGGGACTGAGATTGAGACCCCTGTGTGCCCCAGCGGACACCGTTCTAGAATGGGGGGAGAATGCTGGGATCTCCCTGTCAAGAGAGGTTCATTCTGGGAAAAAAAAATACATAATTGCAGATGGACTCAGCTGCAGGTCCTAGGGGCGGAATGGTCCCTACACCCGACAGTAATGGGAGAGTTAATCGGGTGGTGGGGCACCCCCGGAATGGTCCCTACACATGACAGTAATGGGAGAGTTAATCAGGTGGTGGGGCACCCCCTCCACGGGACTTGTTCGCAACGTGGCTGAACTGCAAAATCCCGGTGTTCTGCTCCCCGGTCCTGGACCCAGCAGTGGTGTGGGAAGGCACGTTCCAGCACCCTTGGGACAGGCTAGACCTCTACGCATTTACTCCCCTTCGGAGGCCTCAGGCAGGTCCTCAATCAACTCTGGACCTCCAGAGCAGGTTACCAAGCGAAGTGGAAGCTTTTCGGGGCCTGGTGCAAAGGACAGAACTTGGACCCCTACAAACCAAGATTTCCCATGTTGTGGAATTCCTAGTCCATTGGAGGGAGGACAAGGGGCTCTCCACCGCGGCTATCAAAGGGGTCGGGGCGGCCTTGAGCCAGGTCTTTTATCAAAGAGGGGTAGACCTAGGGAATTCCAAGAACATCTCCCTACTCATTAGGGGATTCGAACAGACCTGCCCCCCCCAGGTCCCTATCAGTACCTCGCTGGGACGTGGCCAGGATCCTGGCTGCTCTAAAAAAGCCCCCTTTGAACCACCGCTCAAGGATTTCAAGGACCGAGAACTCACCCACAAGACGGTCTTCCTCTTGGCTTTAGCATCTTCCAAGAGGGTGGGAGAGCTTCATGGCCTACCCTTCCAGGTGTCCCACTCAAGGGGTTGGAGAGAACTAACCTTCAAATTCGTGTTGTCCTTCTTAGCCAAGACACAGAACCCATCTGTGGTAGACAAGTGGTTAGTGGAGTTCTCCATTCCAGCCCTTCCTAAGTCCGAGGATCCCAAGGGCCTGCTCCACTGCCCAGTCAGGGCAGTGAGGAAGTATCTTGGTAGAATGAAAGGACTCCGCCCCAGTGTTCAAAATCTCTTTGTCTTTACTAGGCGCAAGAAAAGGACGGTTGCGAAGAACACCGTCTCATTCTGGTTGAGGGAGACCAACAGGAGGGCCTACGAGGGAGTGGGGCGCGAAGCCCCATGATTTAAGGGGTATAGGCACCTCCATGTCTTTCCCCAAGAATCTGGCCATCAGTCAGATCCTACAGGCAGGGGTGTGGACGAGACAGTACACCTTTATGACCCATTACCTCAAGGATGGCACGAGGAGGTCCCTTGATTCCTTTGAGATAGGGCCGGTGGTGGCAGGCCAGCAGAGGTGCTAGCCTAGCCTAGGGGGGTTATGCGTCGTATGAATGCGAGTGTGTGTATGGGGTGTGTCCATCCTCCATATCCTACTCTGCTCATCTCCCCCCTTTCCCTACTGGGCCTTCAACGCAATCGCCAAAATTCCTCAGTCTTCAGGTGAGTCTGTGAGAGGAATAGTCGTTTTTACAGACATTTGATTATACTCATAGAGTTTTATTCCCTCCTCTACCCACCCGTCGGGATTGCCTCCGTACAGCGAGGGGATCCCTACCTCTGCCCTAATCTGGCGGAGCGAGTCTCTCTCCTTTTCCCCCTCCTCCTTCCTTCTTGTGGAGGCTGACCTCTTCCTTGTAGGGACTCATCCTTCCCTAGATACTCCTAAGGATAAGTCTCCTAATAAAGTAGATCAGGGTAAGTATACGGCGTCGGAACAAATCACAAATTTTAAGTAATTTGTATTTTTCCTAGCTATACTTGCCCCAAACTACAAAATTTTTATGCCCACCCTTCCGTCCCTGCGTAACTGAGGGTAGGAGCTCTAGGGGCATGGAAAGGACTGCAGGTCAGAGGTCATGATCTTCAACCCTGGAGCATACCTGGCTGGGGATCGGGAGGGAATAACTAGTTTTTTCTGGTCGGTACCGGATTGACATCCAGGATTCTCCTAATAAAGTAGTTTGGGGTAAGTATATAGCTAGGAAAAATACAAATTACTTCAAATTTGTGATTTTTTATATATATTACATTTTTATCCAACATCAGCATGTATAATTAAAAAAAATAAGAATATTATAAAGATTATCTCTCAAAACCAAGACGCCAACCATGATATCTCAATTTTTATTCTAAAAAAGTTAGCTTTTGCTACGAATTCACTTATACGATATACGTATTCATCCATTACTGGTAATTCCTATTATCACCTGAAAATTATCTCATCATTTTATTATGTCTTTATCCCATATTAACCTGTAATATTTACAAAATTAATGATAAAGATAATAGTTATCGAGAGCTAGTCAC
This sequence comes from Macrobrachium nipponense, assembly GCF_015104395.2. Classification (NCBI taxonomy): domain Eukaryota; kingdom Metazoa; phylum Arthropoda; class Malacostraca; order Decapoda; family Palaemonidae; genus Macrobrachium; species Macrobrachium nipponense. The sequence goes on along the minus strand of NC_087220.1, from coordinate 43,868,706 downwards.
GGAACACCCAAAACTAACACCGAGACTGAAGTTTTCACGGGAAATCTTGCTTTTTTCCATGTCATAAACCTTTTAACCAATTAAGTAACGGGATTTTGATGATGTCAATGTGATGTAATAACATTTAGCCAGTGACACTGAAGTATTCATACGTCATCAGAGAGCAAGGTAAAGGAGTAGGAAACCTGTCTGAAAGTATTGGCGCGCGGTTTGAATCGGACCACTAAAGTGGCTCAGTATCGGGAGTGGGAAAGCCAGAGAAGTGCCTCTTCGTCTTTTGGGGGTTAAATAGATTTTGTAAGTAGATAATTTTTTTTCCCATGCCATTTAATGCTCGTTGCTTTGGACATGGATTTCTTCTGTTTTCTTTCAAAAGAGAAGGAATATGTTAAATCTGTTGAGAATGTTTGTGTACGATGCGTTTTGCGCTCGTCATCATTTGTTTATGAAGTTTGTTTATGTTTATGTGTGAGTAGAAAGGGGAAGCGAATTGAAATGCTGTAGGCACTTATCAGGTTCGATCTCAAGAGGTAAATAAAGTCAGTTTTTTATGTCTCTTTGATTTATCCTGCCACACTGGTCTACATGATCAACGTTCACCTTATGGTGTTAATAACTGAAACTTGGCCCTTGTGATGCCATAAATCGCCAAATTTATGGCAATAGACAAGCGCCATAAAACCAGATCGCCATTAACCGAGACCGCCAGTAACCGGGGGCTGCCTGTATATTAAATGCTCATGTTATTCATTATGAATGTTTTCAGGCCTAGATGCCAGAATTTCTTATAGTGATATATAAAGTACTATGTAGTTAGTAGTCGATTACGGATCGAGTATTTTCATGAAAGTAATTAGTAACTGAGGTTACCAGAGGTGCCGGCATCTCTCCTCTCACCTCCCGTCTACCACCTACTGAATTCCCCTGTCCCTTGCCTCCCAAAACTAACGCCAATTCCCTCTTACTACCGCTCTTATGGTAGTCATTTCTTCCCACACCTGGCTCCATCACTTCCTTCCCTTGCCTTTGCCAGCATTTTATTTTGATTATCATGAATTTATCAGTGTAACAGTGAAGTATTGTGCATTGGAGGAGGTGGCTACTTGTATTTTGATTCTCCTAGACAAAGGTCACTGTCCCACTTTCCCACACTTGGGAGAAGACATTCTGGGGGTCCAAGGGAGGTTGGGGGATACATACAGGTAGTCTCACTCTGTTGAACCTATTGTCAGGCCCAGGTATCGACAGACTGCTGCTGGAAAGGCATCTTTCTGGATGTGTGGTAGAGGAGGCGACTATCTTACCCCTTGGATCTTTTAGACTTAAAGTCACTGTGCTGCTTCTCTGCACTGAGAAGTTAAAGGGAGTCCAAGGAGGTTGCTCCCGGTAATTGCCCCCTCAATTGAACATGTAGCTTTTCCCAGGTATTGGCAGACAGCCACTGAAAAGGCGTCTTTTAGTGCACAATTGTCCTATTTCAGTGGTTTGTTACCTCATGGATTGCGTCGATGGCGGGATTCTTTGGTCTCGCAGCCTTTGAAGAGGTATTCTTCAGTAGATGAAGTCTCATCCCCTTGCAGTCATGCTTTTGCGACTCCTCACAGTCGATGTTCAACTCGTTACTTGGTTGATTCGATTGAAGGATGTCTGAAGTGGTTTTTTCCCCGCAGTTAAACTTGTGATGCATTAATAAGTTTTAACTGAATGTCACTGGAAAGACATCTAGTGAGTGGTGCTCGGTAGTTGTCAGATTCAAGAAAAGTTACTTATTTTACTTAATTGGTATTAACATTGAACACCCTGTGCTAACACCTAGATGTTCAAAGCATCGTAAGCAACCTCTTGCTCCTGATAGCCAGTCCTCTCCCTGGCGTTCGCAGCCAGGTTTGTTAACTCTCACCTTCTCATATATGCTCGGATCTCTCTTATATTGGGCATTTTTTGTTGAGTGCTGTGGTGGGATCACAAGCTAGAAAAAACAAGTTGCAAAACCTTCCCCACATTAACCTAATCACTCCTGCTACCCAACCCACCCCAGTCACACTTTCTTCTTTACACAACAAAATATACATGCAGGACAATTGACCTATAGCTACAAAAAACAAAACAAAAACAACACAAAACACACATACTTACTAACTCTCCAGATACTCCGGGCTATCCTGTGCTGTCCACTGGTCGAGGTCACAAGAGATACCAACAACAACAATCAAGGACCACAACCCAATAACAACACAACAACAAAAAAGGAACAATCACAACCCAAGGCCACTGCACAAACCACAAGCAACACAAAAAAACAACAGCACAAAAGACAACCCACACACCTACCAACAACATCAAAGAATAACAACAGCTCACCAATAACAACCCTTAACAACTCACAACCACACCAAGGAAACACAACAGCTCCCCAACAACAACCCTCAACCACAACAACTCACACATAACTCAACAGGAACTCGCAAGCACAACAAATCCAACACAGGCACAACAACTAATCAACTTCTAATATCAAACCCAACAACAATCAGCAACAAACCAATAACAATTCAAAAACACACCACTTGACTGACTATAGCTATCAATGTCTTCACAGACCACTGCCGACACTACTGTCTCTCACAGCTTCTGACTAAAGACTGACTCAAAAAAAACTCAGAACTCTGATCTCTACCAGCAGACAACCCAGCCAGAACTCACTAACAGCCAATACAGTCGTTAACTATCCATACAGCAATTACACCCCCTCTCTCTCTCTCTCTCTCTCTCTCTCTCTCTCTCTCTCTCTCTCTCTCTCTCTCTCTCTCTCTCTCTCTCTCTCTCTCTCTCTCTCTCTCTCTCTCTCTCTCTCACAGACGTTGTCAAATGGAACTCCATAACTCCTCCATAGTGCCTCTGTGTCATTTGAAGCACCACACTCCCTTTTTCCAGCTTGTTTGGTGCTTTCCACACCTCACCTGGCACCAGCTGTTGGTAGTCTGGCGCTACCTGTTGGACGCCCAATGTTATAGTTGTCACAAGGGGATCTTTCGCTAGCCAACACTTGAACAGGACATCTCAAGAGTCTAGAAAAAGGTTCTCTATGTAGTCCTCTCCTTGAGGTTTTGATCATGGAGTAGACAGATGCGTGGCGAGAAGTGGTAAGTTCTCGCCAACTTTTGGCACAGTCAACTCTGCTCAACTCTCGCATTCCCGCGAACGAACCAGTTGTAGGAAGAGAATGCCCCATTTGGTAGGTGAAACCCTCTGCTCTCCCATCAGGAAGCAATTTTTGCTGAGGCGAATACGTTTTCCTAAGTCTTTGGATTGCTGTCATCACTGCAAGTTGATGATTGCTCGCTTTATTTGCCCCTTCTGCAATCTGCGAGAAAAGTGGGTGAGAACAGTCATCCTCCTCCCTTTTTTTTCCTCTACTTCCTGGGTTACATTGGTTATACTCCCCAGAGTTCGGATGCGAGCCTGTTCCTGGTTCGATTTTAGGATCTCTTCAGTGTTCTCGTTTTGTGAACGGCATGAAGTAGTCGTCTTCAGTGTCCTGTTATTGCCGTAGAAGCTGGCGTGAGACTGAGACGAATAGTATCTTCTCTTAATTAACCTGAAACTTGGGATATCCATTTGGGCCTCCCAAGAGTTAGATTACCACCAAACAAGTGGGTTTCTTTCCGAACTACAGGAGGCAGAAGCAATCTTATTGTGTATGGCTTAAAGTGTCAAAATTTTTCTGTACTTCAAGATCATTTTTAGTGACTGGCATGGCATCGCGGAAGGAAGCACAGGGTGTTTTCCCATTATTATCTCGTCACCTTTTCAGTAAGGTGCTGAATTTGGAGAGCCAGTGGGTACATTGTACCTGGCGCACCCACCACGCTCAGTGGATGATTGGTCTTGACTTTATTTCAGTGTAGGTGTCAGTGTTTTCTGGTGATTTAATTTTGGTGTTGCACCCAAGGCTAGGGCAGGCACCTATCATACTTGCTAGCCATAGGAGCATTCCCCTTGCTACAAAGCTTTCATTAAGTAGGAGGCAACCTTGGCTCTACTGCACTTCACTACGAGGTAAGGTGAGCACCGAACCTGAGGCTGTATTCATTTACACGGCTCTCTTAACTGATAGCATGACAAGCATTGTTTTTTTCAATGCTGGCAACTTTTCTATTTCAAATTCATTGCATGACTTAATGCTTTGGAGTAGCTTATGCCCATGATCCCACCTCCTTTCAATATGGAATCAGCTATATAATTACTGGCTAAGTCTCATATACAAAAAATTATATTTTTATGATGGAATAAGATTTTGTATATACGTATATACATCCTAGTAATTATATGATAGGAGCCCACCTCCCCTCTGGTGGACATTATGGTTACAACAGAATGGTGCATAGCTAAGTCATTCCTAGTATTGGCTTTTGGGATACGGCACTGTATACCTATACTGAGCAATTGAAGTGCTACCCGCTAAACTTGAATTAGGCTGTTGTACTTGGAAACTAATAGCTATATACTACTAATTACTGGGTAAGTATTTACAAAACCTTATTTTATTATAAAAAATATTCCTATTATATATTGGGGTATCTTCAGGACCAACTGGAGTGGTAGATAAATCTTGTTAACAAGATTAGATGGTGAGAGCTGGTCCCACCACCCACTAACTTGTTTGTAAACCCTTGCTACTTTTTGAGTGACTGAAAGGTTGAGAGATCTCTTCACTGCTCTGACTTTTGACTGTAACTTCCAATCATTGTTTATTATCTGAGCATGCTTCTTTGGTTGATGGTCCATCCCAGTCTGCCTGGAATTCACTAGGGCCAGAGGTGCCCTTTGCATTTAAAGCCTCAGGAAGCTTGGTTGGAAAGGTATTTTCATGATATTACTTCTCTGATTAGAGTTCTTGGGGGAAGTTGACTGGGTATCACTTCCATGTCCAGTGTCATCCATTGTTTAGCCTGCCCTGGGCACCACTTGCACAGAACTTATTTAAGGTTATGAATGCCTTGATATCTGTTTTTGAGCCATTCTCCAAACTTCTCTCTCTTGCTTTTGGCACATGAATGAGGGTGCTGTGTCCCTTTGGGGTACAAACACCTTCCTTTAGAGATGGTGTGCTGACGAGATGGCTCCTCCTTTTTGCAAAGAACAGACCCTGAAGTCAGTCACAGTGGCCTCCTAATGGCCAGATGTTTACATTTTATAGTAAAGTCCCGAGAAAAGAAGAGACTAGGGGATATTGATGAATTTGTATATGTAACCACTCTGGAAAGGGCATTGATTGAAGTCTTTTCAGAAAACTAAATTTAAGAGAAAGAGCTTCTTGAAGGCAGATGTAGATGAGGCTCATATTGAGACTAAAGCATTCTCTGAAGGGCTGATGCAAGATTCCAATAAAGAGGTTACCTCAGTCGTTGTTGCACAGCCAGTGGAACAGTCCGCTAAGAGTGCTGAAAGATATATGACCAGTCCTTCAAACGTCCATGTCAAGGCCATGCTAAAAAACCTGCCAAATGGCAAACCTATATCCTTTGATAGTGGAAAGGGATAACTTCAAGTGTAAATGAAGGAAGGCAAAAAAAATCTGTGATCAAGAAAATGTGACCTTTACTAAATCATTACAGATCTAACACATGAATTGATGAAGTGATACCACTTCTTGTGGTAGAGGTAAGCTGCAAGGACCCCAGGATGGCTATGAGTGTTCTCTAATAAACTTTATTCAGAATTTTTGTTGCCATATGTACGAAGATAGCTGTCAGACTGGTCATTACTAATGAAAGGAGGGATTTATACCATTCTTCTTATGACTGATGGGGCCTGATCAGTAACTTCATTGGGTTCCCAAGTTTTGGAGCTTTACCACTCCTTGAGGAGGCGGTAAAGAAAGCATATACATTCAGTACATCTTAAGGGCGCAACACTTCTTCCAAGCTGCTGGGTCTGGTTACGCACTATACAGTAGACTGGAAGCTTGTTATTCAGACTTGTGAATAAGTCTACCTGTGGAGGCTCCTACAAAGAGTTCTCCATACTTCAAAGTTCAGTTACAACTGGGATGGTAGAACCTTCTGTTTAATCCTCCTGCAGTGGTGTAGCTCCCAGTGATGAACCCTGGCAGGGTGGTGTTATTGCTTTATTATGCTAACTAAGATTTTGAAGGTCAGATGAGCTAGACCTTCAGAATGGTTGTTCTTGATAACAAGAATTATTTCTTCCAGAAGAACTGTATCTGCTATCACACCCACTATTCATTCTGCCAAGTACTCAGACAAAATGCTTGGAGACCTAGATGTGGAAATTTTGTTAAGTTACAGCCAACAATCTCTTGACCCTGTCATCCTGGGCAGCAACTCATTCATACCAATAACCATGTTGATATTAATTGCCTTTGTTGAAAGTGATTGGTTTAACTTCTTCAGGTTCTCTTGGGAATAATGGAGACCCTTTGTGGCTGATAGGCAATTTTATGATTTTGCAAAGGATGCTAAATTTTTATTCTCGTTTTTAACTTTGAAATTGGACATGTCAGTTCTTTTAGAGACCTTGCCAATTCACAGGGTCTGGTTCCATTCATGTTCTGTTTTAAACACCTTAGCTCTTAAAGCTACAACTTGACCCTAAAAAATGACAGAAATTGGAAACATGTTTCTCAACTTAATTAGAATTGAAGTTTTTATTTTGCTACCAGAATTTGAAGTTGAAGTTTTTATTTCAATGCTAGACCATCTATTTTTCCAGCTACCTAGCTTTGGCTATTAAATTCCTGGTTTGAGACCAGCCTAGTGGCATTGCATCTAATTCGTGATGTTGCCCCTTTTGCTTCACATTAAAATTCTTCCTTGTTAGCACAGAATAAGAATGTTGACTTCCTATGTTATCCAATGTTAGTGAAGGAAGCATAAGTAACAGCTATGAGTAGACTTCCAGGTGCTGTTGTACCATAATATTTGGCACAAAAGTTTGCAAAGAACCTAGAAATTAAACTGATGTCTTTTATAGAGAACACAGCTATGTGTGTTGTCTCTTGTTTGAAAGTTGAATTAGATTTGGGGTTGACGTTTAATACTATTTAGGTTTTAGATAAATGAATTCTACAAGAATGGTATAACCGTAAGATTTAAAGTTATAAATTTAGTTTGCTTGGTCACTCATGGACCATTTCATTAAGTGGGTGAATGTCCTTTACATAATGGTTTATCAGGGACGGGAATGTTTAAATGGCACATGTAAGGAGAATGTTTCTCCAGAATTCCTGTTTTTGATATTGATGAAGAATTTTTTCATGGGCAGTAGTGTTACTTTTGTCATAAGATGTTGGCCCTTGCCCCTGTGGGACCTTATGTCATGCAAAATACTAGAGACTGCAAAATTTAGGTTTTTCCACCTAGATGTATCCATTTTATAGCTTGAATGGTATGCTTCAATATATGTAAAGCATAAGGGTTTAATTAGTGACAAAGATTTAAACAACTGATTGAGTTACTGTTTGTTACAAGTGTTGATTTGAATTCTTGCACATAATTCAGTTTGTTAGAGGTTTTTTTGGCATTTTGTTTGATAAGCTTCAATTAAATTTAATTTGCAGAAAGTTTTCCAAATGCAGTGCTTTTCCCAAAGAAATATTTTCTTAAAAGAAAGGACTATGAATTAAATCTTTTGTGGAGCATTAGAAGTATTCATGTCGGTGCTTAATGGGGAGGAGAAAATTATGAATATATCTCTTTTTGAAAACTAGTGAAATATGATTTTGAAATTTTGTTTATAAATAGTTGTGTCGTCTTTCAGTGAATGGGAAAATTAAATTTATATTTTAGAAAACTGCTGATAAACCTGATTAATAATCTCTTCGCAACTTGACAAATTTTCACAAATTTCATAGTAATTGGCTGTAATCTAGGTAAACACATATATTTTGTTTAATTAGCGAATTAAAGAGTATTCAGAAGAGTTTATTGTTCCATTGTGTTTAAAACCAAAAAGTACTCTGCACCTCCCTAATGTATGAAAGTCAGGAATACATTTGTACGGTAGATTGAATTCACCTATTATGCTTCACGAATGTTGTGAAAAATATATTGGTGGCAGTTTATATATCTTGCTCATTGTAAATGTAAGTTTTCATAATTATGCAAGATTTGCCTGCAGTGTTTGGTATGGTATTGAATTTATTATACATAACATGGTCATTATGAATAATGATTGAAATTAATCATGTAATGCATGAAAGTTTGAGCTTGGTTTAATGCATTGTGGTAAGTAATACTGGAGTTGCAGGTCATGTTCAGAAGTTGGAAACTATTGTAAAGTAGTTTAGATATTTTAGCATACTTAAGTAGTTTTAAGAGTTGGTTATGTAGATTTCACCTTTTCTTACAATGGTATAAATTATTGTTGGTAATGCACTACAATCTCTTATGGGTTGTTGGCGTATGCTGTAGTGCTGTACAGTATTTTGTATTTGTATCTTGCAGATAAAACTTTCCAGTAACAGCTAAATTTGGACCTTGAATTTTCTTTGTATTTGTGGTTAAAGTTAATTGCCTTCCCCAATTCTATCTCTTTCTCTCTCCCCCCCAAGCCACCACGACCTCATCTTCCTCCACCTCTCCTGGGAATGGAGGCACAGGGAGTACCAAAGGTAATGGTGATGTCCCATGACAGCATTGCAGCCTGTCTCCAGCTTCAATCCTGAATGCTCTCCCTGTTTCCCTCTTTTCTACCAGTGAATGTTGCAGTGACGAACTGTCACTTAACGATTAATGTGATCCCAGCATATATCCCGTTCCCCACCCTTACCACTCAAATGATGTGCTCTTGACGCAAAACTAGCGCCCTTTGGTGCTCTTGACTAATAAGAGAGTAACTCCTTAGTTGTACTTTGTGTTGTATTGGAATATTTTTCAGGTATGATGTTATGAGGTAGTGTCTGCCCGTCATATTTTAATAATCCTTCTTGGGTAGTCTAGGTATCTGAACAACAGTTGCTGCATGTAGGTAAATAGCAGGATGCTTGGAAAGGTGTTAATTGCATGCTTGCACATCTTATTATTGGCTGTTTTGTATAATAACTGCATGGTTCAATGTTGTACTTGGTAATACATGGTGGATATGTTGTGTTTAAATTGATAAGTTTTAGTTATATCCTGGTTGCCTATATTTTTTTTATTTAACAAAACAGCAGTCTGTTATTATTTATTATGAGGTTCATCTTTGGATAGTGTATTTTATGGGGAAGGATACTACAGTATTGATGTGTGTAGCTTTCTGTTTTGTTTCTGTATAGTACAGTATAGTTCCAAGTTTATTAGAACTTGAATGTGTTGGTAATTATACTTTTAGTAGAAAAAGCTATTTTAACAAGTTACTAATGAAAGAAGTCAAGATTATTCAGGTTCTTTGTACTAAATTTCTGAGGTTGATTTGCTCATTTACCTTTAGTTCCTAACAGGTTTTGTTGGCCAACTATAAAGAACTTTTATTGGTAGATATGAATGTCATTACTATTTTGACAGAAACTCGTCAAAATTAAGAGTTGATTACTCATACAACTCTACCATTGTCAAGAACATTCCCAAACCGATTTTTACAAACAGTTCATTTACCCTCCAAGTTCCTAAAAAGGTTTTCATTCATCAGCTGTAAATGAATTTTATGAATAAATGTCTTATGCTTTATTTCTTGAGCATAAGATCACAAACTGTAGAAACCTGTGCTTTAAGGGTATGGAGTTCTGAATCAACAGCCTCCAGTGGCTCAGGGTCTGCAGCATACAGTTGCTCAGGTTCTTCAGCCTCAACCTTAGTGAGCCTCATTAATACATAATACTTGGCTTTATGGGCCATGAAGAAGGTTCAAGGGTTATCGACTTCATAGTTGTTGCATTGATAACATCAAACAAAGTTGAGCAAGGTCTTATATGCTCTTGATGCCATCTTCCCTCCACTCTTATTTGTTTTTCCTCTTCATCTTCATTTCTATCCTCCTGTGTCCTTAGTCCCTGAGAGTTCATAGCATTTGAGATTAGATTTTTTGTCTGTCATCTGTCATAGTGTGTTACATCCAGGACACGAAATCCTACTGTATGAGCTTGTTCTCTCACCTGGAGTTGCTGAAAATCATTAGTTGAAGACCATGAATATTGTAAAAGGGATTACTGTATCCCACTGCTCATGAGGAGCAGATGGTCAGACTTAGTTGAAGTCTTAGTTTAGGAAAGATTTATTTGGATGTTAGATATATCCATCTGCTCATTAAAAAATATTAGACCCCATTCACCATGGTGGTATAAGGTTAGGCCGGCTAAACTTTCAAGTCCTTTGCCATTTGCAAGTTTTGTTTGATGTTGGAGTCTTTTCTCAGGATTTTTAATGGCTTCCAGAAGAGATCTGCTACTGGTGTGCATAGCTCACATTCAGGTACCAATGAGTCAGAATTATTAAATATTTTATTAGGATCATAATAAATTTTCCCTGCCATTTAGTTTTTGTGTAGACAGTTTTCAACTGAGGTATGAGACATAAAGCTTTTAACTTTTAGGATTTTAGCAACATCACTTGAAAAATCTGTATTAACACTATGGGTATTTCTTGGAATTGAAGAAAGCTGTGAGTGAAGTAGAGATGAGAATTCATGTGGAACATTACTAAGGTTTCTACATGGCTGTTATAGAATCAATTTCATAGCTCCTCCCGAAAGTCCCTTCTATATTTTTTGCATCACCTTAATTCATCATGCAGTGTTTCTTTATTTATATTTTTGCCAGTAATGCAAGTTTGCTTAGTTTTTGTAATTGCATAGTTTTATATATATATATAGTAACTTAAGAAGTAATTACTTAGCTAATGATTATGCTGGACAGCATCCTAAATTTAAAATTCACGGTAATGTGGCTGATGCCAAGAGAGGCAGGGGGTGACAGGCACTGTCGACTGCTATGGGAAAATGGAAGTGACAGTAGCCATACGGCATCATCATTATTTATGCCGCGCTACTGACAACACATCGTTACCTGAGCTTCTGATTCATGATTCGCCAGTTGTTCTTACTGAAGTCGGTGATGTACTAATGTAGCAAAGGCTATAAGACTAGACTAACATCTTTGTTATGGTGCAAGTGCCTTGTGCACTAAGTGTAGGAGACAGGTATATTTGAGGGAGGTTAATTGTCCTGAATGCAAGTAGTGGGATGATAGTAGGTAAAAGATGCTTAAGTCTCACATTATTAACTTCAGAAGAATAGGCTTAGGAAGGCAGCCTCCCGTGCCAAAAGTAGGGCCTCTCTGAGTAGAGATTCTTCTCCTAAGCCTAAGACAGACTCCGGTCTGGCTCTTCCCTCTACCCTTGGAAATATTCTCTCTCCTATACTCAGTCCTCCTATTCCTCCACATACTCCCGTGCTCAGCTCCCATGCTTCTTACCCCTAAGTGTTCTCATGGGTAAGTTTGTGAAAGCTGGGAGTGAGAGTGTCAAGTTGTTTGTTAGTGGAGGAGGTGGTTTCCCATATCTTCTGTGCTCCTAGATGAAGGTCACCGTGCCACTCCCCTGCACCAGGGAGAAGACATACCGGAGGTCCAAGGGAGGCTGATGGGGTTTGCCCTCGGGTTGCTGCCCACCTTCCCCTCTCTGTCAATCCTGTTGCAAGATCCCAGGCTTTGACCAACTGCTGTTGGAAGGCATGTCATTGGATGAGCGCCACTTGTTGTCTAGCTCAGATCATGCTAGTCATAGACTCTTCCTGGATTCATCCCAGCCATTGAAAGACACATAATGGCCCAGCTCCTGCTTCTCCATTACTGGTCAAGCATCATGGATACCATTGACAACCCTCTTCCCTCATGTAGCTACAGTGTGGATCCCTCTGGTTTTGCTCTGCTTAGCTGCTGGCACACCCATGGGATTCTCCTTTGTTCTCTCCCAAGGATTCAAAGCACCAGAGACATCGGTGTAGGCACCTGTCTTGTCTCGAGACACCTGCTTCTGAGAGACCAGTACCAGCTCCTGTTACTCCCACCTCTGGCACCCACGCAACCAGTTCTTGCTCCTGCGCACCAGGCGCCTGTTTCAGTGCATCCAGCCATGGACTCACAGCCCCCGGCTTATTTGTTTGCTTCCGCACCTGGCTCCCTCGCTTCCTTTAAGGATAATGAGTGATCCCGTGCCTTTGCCAGCCTGTTTATTTTGATTAATCATGAATTTATGTATTTGTATAAGAAATTTTGGCATCTAGGCATGTATGCATAAAATGTTTGAATAATATTAGCATTTCATATATTCAGGCATGTATGTGCTTTTTTTTTATTCTCTAATTAGTGACAAAAGAGTAAGCATCATTAATTAACTGATTGCTCAAGAGAATAATTACTAGGATTTTCAAGAACTCAAGTAATCGAATCCAGTAACCAATTATATGCGCACCCCACTAGTAGACTGGTGGCCTGTGCTTCAGTCCACACCACCAGATTGTTCATGATTGCCTGACACCAGAAAATACCTCCATACAATGACCATGCGGCCTCCTCTGTAACATTCCAAAGTACTTAAGCAAAACCGGTAGTTGAATCTTGACTGACGAGACGATATCCACCTAAGGGCCCCCTCAGTCAAACTATAACACTAGTCTCTCTGCACTATGTTTCAACCCCCACACTTTTCAGTTCTCAGCAAAGAAAGTGATGAGTATCCCAGGTTTGGTGAACAAAACAAATGCTTTTGTCTTATTGTATATGTTTGGCCTAAAAGCATGTCTTGACATTCAAGAATTACTTTCAAACTAATTATTGTCTGGTGACTTGCACATAGCCTAGGCCCGGTAAGCAATCATATTGTGAAAGTTTTGCCTAAATGGATGGTGTAACAATCGAGAATTATACTTTTAACGTAATTATATACTGGAGGCTCACGAATATCCTATGGCTGGTAACAAGTAATAACGGAAATATGGACTAAAGGAATGATGTAACATCAGGAATTACTTTTAAGACAATTATTAACTGATGACTTGCACGTAGCTTCAGTCGGTAAATAAAACATATAAGCAAATTTGATCCTAAAGCGATAATGTGACATTCAATAATTACTGGCAGTCCTCTGGTTATCGGTGGGGGATCCGTTCTCATAGGGGTGCTGATAAGCGAAACCGCCATTAACCGAAACTTGGCTATCTATGGCATTGAGTTGTAGTTAATGACGCCTCTGTTAGGTATGTATGTTATGGCGCCATAACTCTGTCATTGGCACCTTATGGCGCCAATAACTGAAACACAGCCTGTTATGGCACTATGAAAATTGCCTATTTATGGCGCTAGACAAGCCCCACCAAACCAGATCAGCATTAACCGAGTCTGCCAATAACTGGGGACTGCCTGTACTTTAATATAATTATTTACCAGTGACTTGTGAAAAACCTATACCCAATGAACAATACATGAATTCAGTGAATTTGGCCTGATTGAATGGTTTTACATTCAAGAACTACTTTTATGCCAATTATTGATTGGCAATTTGCACATAGCCTAAGCCAGGTAGAAATCATAAATGTTAAAGTTTTACCCCCCCAAAATTTTTTAAGAGAAACTTCCTGGTGACTGCAAGTGGCCAGCTTGTTGATAATCTGAATTTGAATAATAGATGAATAAAGAAGAAACTCAACCTGCTTGAAAGCTATGAAATAACCTCTAGTGGTTGTGTAACTACCGAAATCCGGTTATGTAACAAGAGGAAATAATAAGAAGCTGCTTTATGCATTTGATATTTAGTTAAAGGAGAAATGCATGAAAGACCTTCAACAACTTTACAACTCTTTCAAGATCTAGGAATTCTTTTAAATCTTCAAGAATCTCAGTTGGTTCTGACACGAGATTATTTGGGGATGATTCTCAACTCAGACATCTCAGGGTTCCCCCACCCCCAAGAGAGTAGACTTTGGCATACAAATAATTCCCAAGTTCCTCTTGCTTTCTTCATGTTCAGCCAGTCAGTGGATGAATCTTCTAGGGACTCTGTCATCTATCGTAACCTTCATCATGTTGGGTAGATTGCACACGAGAGTTCTTCAATTCTTCCTCAAGCCAACTGGGACAGGAAGCTGCAGTTAGACTCGGTTGTTTTTACCGTCGCTCAGGAGATTAAGTCTGACCTCAGTGGTGGATCCCCAAGGAAGAATTTCTCAGGCGAGATCCCTCCTCCCTCTGAGCCTTGATCCAAACTTTTACTTGGATGCTTCAGATCTAGACAAGGGAGGAAACCAACCTTCACATCAGTGTAAAAGGCCAATTCGTAACAGTAGTTGTTCATGCAGACAACACCATGGCTTGTCATGTATCAAGAAACAAGGGCACTCGTTCCTTTTCCCTATGCCAGACTACAAAGGAACTCCTTTGGGCTCACTGGAATCAAGTGACCCTGGTCACTCACTTTATGGAAGGGAAATTAAACGTCATGGCAGATGAACTGTGCTGTTGGACAACAAGATTTGCATCAACCTTTGGAGATGGTGGAGCAATCCTTCCGTAGACTTGTTTGCCCCTCAAGAAACAGTTGTCTTCCTCTTCTGATCACCAGCCCCGGATCCTCTGGCATGGGGCGATGGATGTCATGCTGATGGACTGGCTGTGTCTGGACCTCTATGCTTTCCCTCCCTTCATCATGGTCACGGAAGTCCTAAATCAGTTCACACCTTACAGCAGTGCTTCAGTGGTTCTCGTCGCTTCGTTCTGGCCCATGAAGGAATGGTTCCCGGACCTTGTTTGTCTTCTGATATACTTCCTGCGGCTGCTTCCCTGGAGACCGTGGCTACTCAGACCACACTTCAGGGGATACTACCAAGGGTTGTCCAGTTTCACTCTGGCAGGCTTCAGACTGTCAGGAAACTCGTCAGAGTGAAAGATTTTTCAGGAGCAGCTGCAGAGGCTATTGCAAAGTGCAGACGCCAGTCTTACTTGCAGCGTCTACCAGTCGAAGTGGGCAGCGTTCAGTAGATAATGCCTCACACATCACATCTCATCTTCTGAAACATCTGTAACCCAGATTGTGGATTTTCTTCTATACCTGAGGACTTCTGAGAACCTTTCCTTGTTCACCGTTAAAGGTTACTGGGCCATGCTTTCCTCAGTGTTCAACCATTGCAGTTTGGATCTTTTGACTAATCAAGATCTTTATGACCTCATGAAGCCTTTTGATACATCTAAACAGAAGAAGTCTGCAGAGGTATCTTGGGACTTGGATTAAGTCTTCAAGTGGCTTGCAGGTCCTCCTTTCGAGCCCTTCAAGGCCGCTTCCCTCAAGAACCTCTTGCAAAAAACTCTGTTCATAGAAGCCTTGGTCACTGCTAAACGCGTGAGTGAGCTACATGCAGTAGACAAAGAGTCGGATTCTCTTAAGGCAATGCAGTTTGCTTTCGCCTTGGGCTTCCTAGCCAAGAACGAAGATCCTAGTAAGCCATGGCCTCGGTTTTTTCATATCAAGAACTTGATGGATATCCTAGGCCCAAACGAAGAAGAAAGGGTCCTTTTCCTGGTCAGAGCCTTGAGGTATTATCTGAGTAGGACTGAGAAGATCAAAGGACCTTCTAGTAACCTCTGGTGTTCTATCAAGAATCCCTCTCGTCCGCTACCTAAGAATATCCTTTTGTTTTTCATTAGAGACCTGAAATCTGAAGCACACACCCGGATTCAGGAGATCTCTCGTTGCTTAAAGTTGGAGCTCATGAGGTCAGGGCAATAGCCACTTCCTTCTCCTTTGAGCATAACTTGTCGCTCTCATCTATCCTTCATTCACTTTATTGGAAATGCAAGTCTATCTTTGCATCACACTATTTGAAAGATGGAGATAGTGTTCAAAGATTGCAGTACCCTTGGTCTGTTGACGGTAGTATTAAAAAATTTCAGTACCCTTGGTCTGTTGACGGTGGGTGGCATGGTATTGGGTGAGGAAGCATAAGAATGACACGATCTCTCTTAATATCTCTTCTCCTTGTGGTAAGGATGTCGAGTTTTTGGGGAGCCTGGGGAGGTACTTGATACCTGGAGGACCCACCAGTTCTATAGTTGGTTAGTGATTTTTATTACTGATATATGTTGAATGTTGAATGGTGACAGATTTGTTCTCTGGTGTTATTTTTATGGTACTGTGCCCAGGGCAAGGGCATAAAATTTTTCTGCATTATGTCTTGTCAGCGGTCAGGTAGACCCCCATTGCAAGACTCCATTGATGTAGAGGCAGCTCTCGACCCACTGCTGTGCCACTACAGGTTAAGATGAGCACCACCAGAGGCAGAATCTCCTGCTGTAGCGCTCTTACCAGCTAAGCAAGCGACAAACACTGAGTCAGTGTTAGCCACTCCTCTAGTTCAGTTATATTTCTTTAATGCACTGAATTGGATTAGTCCATTCATCCCATCCCCCTTGCAATATGGGATTCATCCAAGTAATTACTTGGTAAGTTGTTTGTATAAAAATGAAATTTTTTGTATTAAAATTAAATTTTATATATGAATATACTTATGAAGTAATTACTAAATCAGACCCCTTCCTCCTCCCCTCTGATTTTTCATGGACTTTGCAGTAGTACAGGCGGCCTGTGGTTAGCAATGCAATCACTTAGCGTTGAATCGGTTTTATGGCAGTCGTCAAAAATATTCATTAAAAGATAAGGTATTTTTAGGTATTTTTATAGCACAATTTTTGGTTAACAGCGCTGCAAGCGCCGTTATGTCTAACGAGTACATACATTTGTAGAAATACCGTTCAGACCATAGCAAAAGTTATGCTAATGTTATTAAAAAATTTATTGAGAGTTATTAAATAGAAATAGGTATCAGGGTAAACTATATGCCCATGATGCTGTTCTATGCTGCCGCCTGCTGCTCTTCCGAAAATATTAAGTTAAAAAAGTGCGAAATTAGCGATCGATGTGTCAATTTATAAATGTTCATGCTGTTATGTTTAAAATGTGTGTGAAAATGTATTATGCATAGGTTATTTTTATTTCTGTGCATATATATGATACAAAGGCAGCTTTCGAAACTGCCCTCCACGTTATCAAAGAGGATGTTTTTCATGTTCATTATTGTCCGCCACTGCCTGCCGCTCTTCCAAAAATATAGTTAAAAAAGTGCAAATTTACCAATCAATGTGTGGTTTTTATAAATGTTCATGCTTTTATGTTTTAAAAATGTATGAAAATCTATTGCGTGTAGGGTATTTTTATTCTTGTACATTAATAAAGGCAGCTTTTGTAACTACCCTCCGAGTTATCAGAGGATGTTTTGAAAATTGCATTTTCAAAGACTTCACGTGGTTATATTTTTTTTTATTTGGGAGCTAATTATATGTATTTTTATAATGAAACTTCAGCTTTTTGTTTTAAGTTTTCATGCTTTTATGTTTAAAATGCTTATGAAAAATGTATTACTGGGAATTTTTTTTATTTTTTGTACATAAATATGTTACAGTGGCAGTATGCATGTCCATTTTAAGTCTCTGTAACAACCCTTTACATCTTTTCCATAAATCTTTTAAAAAGTTATACATTACTTCACTGTGTCCAATAATATTGTATGTATTCTCATATTATTGTATTATAAAATACTACTAGCATAGCAGTCAATGTTTTGGTTTGGAAATCAGCTGATGGTGAATAGGAGTTTGTTTTGCCATATTTAACTCGATTCTGAGTAAATTTTCTTGCTTTTAGTTAGCATAAACAAATATCTAGATACTTGTCTTATATGAGACAAGGTCATTTTTCCTTATATGACATATTTTCAGTTGGAAATGTGACTTGAATAAGTCTTGTGATTGTGAACTATTTTTTTTTTTTTTTTTAAGATATTGTTGGCGGCATGTTTATTGAGTAAAAAATTTATGTGATTCTGTTCGCAATTTTCCTTTATATCATTGTAATACGAACTTTACGTTATTTATCTTTTAGCTGCGTGAAACCAGAAGTAAAATGTGTTTTCAAGCACAGTAGTTTTGTTTTAAATAATTTTATCTCAATTTTATCTACGATTGTGTTTGATGGCATATATTTACTGGAGTTTTATCCTTGTTGCCGATGCAAGATAATGGTCATTAGCAGCTTGAACAGTTTTCTCAGCTTCAGCTTCAACTAGGTTTAAATTTAACAGTATATTTCCCTATTGAACTTTGATCTATAGCGAATAAAGTTATTATATTAAGATATCTCAGTCGTATTCTATATATAACATCATTTATAACAACTACAGTAATTATTTACTATAGAAATGTAATTTCTTTATTTAATAACATGAAACAAAAATATGGGGTGGCATTTCGAGGGTTGGAATGGATTAAGGGCATTCTAGGTATTTTCAGTTGGGAAAATTTATTTGATGTGTGAGCAAATTGAGCTATGAGCTCGGCCACGGAACGAATTAAACTCGTAGGTCAAGGTACCACTGTATGAAGATATACTTCACAATACACCCAAAGGATTTAAGGTATGCTTTTTTCACTTTACAGTAATTAGTACCATGATGTACTGTACAGTAAATTCTATAGTACTATATGTACTGCATAAATATAATTTTCTTATCGCGCCATTATGGGATTTCGGCGCCGTTGACAGATCAAGGGAGCTGTTAACCAGTCTATTGCTCTGAAAGAAGATGTGCGGCGGCCGTAGACTTTAAAATCGTTTGGCGTCAAAAATCGCTCGGCGTCGGCAGCCAGAAACGGAATCCCTGCCGCTAACCGAGGACCGCCTGTATATAAGAATGATGCCAGACTGCTACTGTGGCTTTCACATTCCCGTTGCAGTGGACAGGGTCTGTCACCCCCTCTTGGCAACAGCCACGTTCCCGTGAATTTTGAAATTAGGATGCTGTTGTCGTATGCTGTTACATAGTTTTTGTTTTACTAATTCAATAGCATTTTACATTTGTGAATTTAAGCAATTATTTGCTTTTTGTGCCCAATAACCTGTAACTTGCATTCAGCAATTTTTGTGAGATTTTCCTTAATTTTTTGAATTTTGGAAAATTTTGCCTTTTCAATCATCTTTTACATTACAGTAATACCCTGAACTTACGCGATTTGATTTGCGCGAATTCACTATAGTGCAAACTTTTCATCGGAACTTAATTAATTATCATACACGAGTTCTTCATAATAGCACGAACATTTCCGGACCCTCCAGAAGCACTGCAAAATCCTGCAAAAGTGTTTAATTTATTATGCATATTTTTAAATTTTAAAGTTTTTCTGTATA
Organism: Macrobrachium nipponense; assembly: GCF_015104395.2. Taxonomy (NCBI): domain Eukaryota; kingdom Metazoa; phylum Arthropoda; class Malacostraca; order Decapoda; family Palaemonidae; genus Macrobrachium; species Macrobrachium nipponense. Next base: position 43,849,480 of record NC_087220.1, on the reverse strand, counting down.
AAATATTTATTAATGTATTATTTTTATTTTTGTACATGAATAAATATGCAGTTACTGCAAATATGTACTTTTATAAGATGTGATACCCACTCACAAAATTACTCTACTTTCCAAAGATGATATCCCTTCAGAAACTTTAATTTCTGAAGTACGTACTAATATACTTGTAGTAGTATAAGTTTTCATGCTTTTAAGTGAAAACTAGTACGTAGATTATGTGTATGCTATTTATATTTTTGAAAATAATACAAAGGCAGTAGGTAATTCAGTGTTAGTCACTATATAAGAACTCAATGATCTACTAGTAAAACATCAGAGTTGTTGTTCTGTCAAAATTACTTTCTTAACCTCGGAGAAAAGTGCTGGTACAATCTGTATGTACTATGTTACGTAATTACTGCACATACAGTTAATGTACTTTTACAAGATATGATCCCATTCACACTTTTTAAAGATGATACCCCTCCAGAGTTTTACCTACATGACGTATCTCTCTCTCTCTCTCTCTCTCTCTCTCTCTCTCTCTCTCTCTCTCTCTCTCTCTCTCTCTCTCTCTCTCTCTCTCTCTCGCACGAGTTCATGATTCTAAATTGATTTAATTTTACCTTCTCCCTCTGCAAACATTACTTAAGTACATACTTGTCTTCTTTATTTTTTTTAATTGTGTGACTTCGTTATGACTGACTTGTGAAGTTTACCTAGTGATGCAAAGAAAGCTTTTACTCTGACAGAAAAAGAAAATGGCATCCCATGAATTAGGGGTAACTCTAGTATACGTACAAAAATGGATATGTATGTACATAGTAGTTACTGTAACTATTTCTATGCAAACCAGTTATTTCTTTTTTAAGGGTAATGTATTAAACTAGCTTTTAAATCAAATTACAGTAACTTTAATTTCATTTAAAAGTTAGCCTAATACTTAGGGAGCATGATTAGGGTCATCTTTAGTGTTCAAACTCTAGAAGTAAGCATTTATTAGCAATTTCAGAGACTGTGCCAAACTTACTCGAAACTTCCCCTTGCGTGAGGGGTCTGGAACCTAATCTCGCGTAATTCGGGGTATTACTGTGTACCAGTAATATGAATAAAATAGAGGTTTTGCTAAGCAGTAGGGAAGATAAGTAATGCAAGAAAAAAGAGGCTCGATTATAAAACTGGCAGTAAAGTTTCAATACTTTAAGCCAAGAGGCAGGATGTGAGGCTGAAGTTGACAGTAGGATGAAAGCTGCATGGGGGAAGTGGAGAGAGGTAGCTGGAGTAGTATGTGATGAGAAAATGCTAATGAAGCTAAAAGACAAGATCTATAACATCGTGATTAGACCAGTGTTAATGTATTGAGCAGAAACAATGGTTCTAAGAAAAAAGGAGATAAAGTTGAGAGAACAGAGATGAGAATGCTGAGATAGATTATGGGAATATCGCTGCTTGAGAGATTGGAAAATGATGAAATAAGAAGGGCAATCTTAGCAAAGATGACAAAGGATAAGAGAGTCATGTGTTGAGGATGGATGACGAGGAGGGAGTGAAGAGGGCTTGGGAAGAACCTGTTAGAGGAAGAAGATCGAGAAGGAGACAGAGAATTAGATGGCAAGATAAAGTGAAGGAAGATATGGAGAGAAGAGGCTTGGTGGAGGATGATGCCTTTGATAGAAGGCAGTGGAGAAGGTGCATCAAGCAACCGACACTTAATGGAGGGATAACAGTGAGAAAGAAGTAATCTCTGTTTTAGTGAGTGTAGTCTGGTAAATGTTTTGTGCTAGTTAGGCCATAACGTGTACCTCCATTGTATGTTCTTAACCTGTGACAAATATTCTTACTATGCCTCAGCATACTTGTTATGGTTCAGGACCTCATTTCTTGTATCTATTGTATTGCTGGTACGAGTGCTCTCCTCAGCTGACAATTATGTCCTGTGACTGGTCAGTTAATCATTGATATCTCCTCACCTATGAGAGATCCCTAAAACATCATGCATTGAAAACTTCTGTGGATTTCTCTTCAGACCCATCTCCCTCTGTGTGTGTATAGCTTGAGCCTCTCAAGTGCTGTCAAAGATTGTTTTTTTAATTTTTTTTTTGTCGAATATCATTCTTTCCAAGTTCCTCTTCCATCCAGTTCAAAGGGTCATTATCTTGCTGAAATGGGGAAGGAGGATGTGCTAAAGTACTTTTCTCGTGAGACTTCCCTAACTGTCTTTGACATACAGAACCCCCTGCTGACCAGCGTAAGTGCTCACTCCATGCACTGCCTAACTCCTGAATGAGATATCCCATCAGCATCTTTTTCTTTGGTTAACCCCCTTCTATAATTGATTCATTCAAGCTTCTGGTGTTGATACTCAGTCTTTGCCAGTCTCCAATCCACCCCTCTATCTGCTAAAGGGAAGAAGGGAGATAAATCGAAGGATTCTGGTTTCCTATCAGCATTACATTACTATAAGGCTTTCTCTGATATGTGATATAGAGGCTTATCAACCTTGTCTTATACAAGTTGGTGTGACTGTTGTCCCTTGAAAGGTGGTGTGACCATGATTTCCACATCTGTGAAAAAAGTAATTAAAGAAAAATATGAATACATATTGCGCATTTGTATGTGGCATAAAAACAGTGTATGTGCACTGAGATTTTTATATTTCTGCTTCCTATGGGATTGGAAATTTCCTGCTATAGGGTACCATTTCATTCATTCCCTTGGTATGCTTACCATCTGTAAGAGGTAATTTTAGAATACAAAAACAATATTGTACACTATTTACAATAGACATAAGGTTTACTAATAATTTGGAATTGCCACTCATCATAAATATAGATGATCATACAAAACCTACCATATATATTTTCTGGTGTTATACCTTTCAGTCGCATAAGTTGAGGATGTAAGCCCCAACCCCATGATATCATACATCCAAGACGCAAAATGAATAGTTGATATCTTCTGGAACTGATTGAGCCAATTTAATCTGAATATTTTTTCCAAACAATCTAGAATTTTCATGCTCATGCAAAACATTTGGATTGGGTTTTCCAAAGAATCATTTGCCAAATGAATGGACTTTTGATACATGACTAGTATATTCAGTATATTCGAATACTGTCTTTATATAATAAAGTTGAATTTGGATTTGTCAAACTAACTGCGTGGTGTTTTACTTCATGTTGGCTCTTGTATTTAATGAACATTTGTAGCATTAAGTATTTTGGCAATATTTACAGACCAATAGATTATTTTTCATATATCAAGACCAAGCTATAAATTTAGTTGGTGAAAACTTTGAGTTACAGCCAAGATCCAAGCCTGTTTCCATTATTAAAATCATGTGACCACAGTATAGAGGCTACATTGTGCTCCAGATTGCCTTTTTTGTTATTTTTGTTTTGTTTTCAGATTCATTAAATGTGTATTTTTGCAAATAAGACGAGATAATTTTTTTTAGAAACCAAAGCATGTCAAGTTATTTCATACATAAGAAATTAACCTGCAAAGGTACTCATTACTTTGTGATACTCATCCATGAGGAGTAGAAGTTTTATTGGGTTTAGTTGCGATGTGGGTAGAATATGAGACGTAAGTAAATAATGAGGTTCACATGTCAATAATGTGTTTAAGAAAACACTTTTGGAAATTACTATATATCATAGTTATTGATAACAGAGTACATAAGAGAATTATTTGATTATATAGAAAGCATACAGCATGTGGTTGTGAAGAATATCAATCTGTACACTTCAGGACTGCCTTACCTTTATGACAGATGTAGAAAATCTACAATATGATGATCTTTTGCATTTCTGGTGGCATTGGCAGTAACAAAGCTTAGGTGTGAGGCAGGAGTAATGCTGGCATAGCTGGTTAGCAGCTTTACTGAACAAGCCAACAAGAACAAGCTCCGTGAGATTTTTTTTTTTTCTATTACATGCTATCTATCTCAGTTAAGCTAAGTTCAAAGCAGAAGGCTACAAACCTAAGGGGTCCAGTAGAGAAAACAACCCAGTACAGAAAAGAAATATTGGAGTGAAGAATAAATTGTGATTATAAAGCAAGATAAAACAAAACCATGAGGGAAGACTTGCAAGCATGCTCAGCTTAGCATTTTCACCCAGTTGGAATTTCTGGAGTTCCAACTGTTTGGCTATATGGCTATATGACTATATCACTAAGGATTTTTAGTATCCTGCTCATATTTTTTATAATTTTTTGTGGATTTTACACTATAGCAACATGCCTTCAAACTGACATTACAGTACATACTTGTTCATCATCATATAATGGTAAGCAGCACAAGCCAGCTTAGGTACATTCATTCACTTTCGAAATTAAAAATCTTACTTAAAACTTTCAGATAAGAGCAAGACATCTGTCTGTATGTAGTATAGTTAGTTCAGAAGAATAAACTAGGCTGGCATCTTGTGTCTTAGTAACCTAGGTTAGTCCAATCTAGCCAGGGCTAAATTGGGTTCACTTTTTCTATCCTGGCTTGGTCTAGGACAGTTTTGCCCAGTACTGTAGAATCCATATGGAGTTATCATTTTTTCATGTAAGGAATTTAACTACACAGACTGCTTTTACTAGTATTTACTTATATGAACTATGTCCTTGCATTCAATCCTTACCGTGTACATATTCACATATCTTTACTTAATTCACATATCTTTACTTAGCCTATTTATCTGAATGTATTCTATATAGATATCTTGTTCTCTTTGTATACATGAGTTTGTAATTGGAAATTCCCAAGTTCATGTTTAATCATGAATAGTCTGTTATTCTGTTTGATGATTTTTTTATTGTATATCTTTCATAGAATGTTAATTTCCAGAGGTATGTATAAAGTGTCTGTGGGCTAGCCTAGATTATCCAAGGTTAGCTGAGATTAATGTACACAGGAAGAGGTAAAGATTCATATTAAAATGTTATAAGTTATAGTCTATTGCAGATGGTATAAACTTGAAGGAAAAGACTACTTCATACAGTATGAAAGTAATTAAAGAAAATTATTTTATAAAGGGTAAACGAATTTGAGTATGGTAAGCTAAAATAAAATCTAAAACAGTCATTGTAACTGTAGGCTACCCTGATTTTTGTAGAACTGATTTCCACCTAACGACCTGGTCTTTGGACACCAACAGTGTCGCTAAGCCAGTAGTGGGTGTGATTGTGGATTTTCTTGATGGGATATTTTGTTTGGTAGACAGTATAGTTCCAGTCTTAATTCAAATTGCACCACGAGTTTAAGTAAGTGGATTCATAGCATAAAATTACTAGTCTACTGTAATGTAATTTTTAAAAATTCTAATGCAGTTTAATATCTCAAGTGACTTGAGAATTATCTATAAATAATTGTTACATTCCAAGTAATTGACTAAAAAATTTAATAGTCATAAATCTCTCTCTCTCTCTCTCTCTCTCTCTCTCTCTCTCTCTCTCTCTCTCTCTCTCTCTCTCTCTCTCTCTCTCTCTCTCTCTCTGTGGTCAGCTTGTAATTTTACCAAAGAATAAGAGCTGAAATAAATCCAGTTATTGTATTTGGGAAATGAAGCATGTATATTTTGTTTATAATTATATTGCTCTTTGATCTTATTACATGTAAGGACGCACAATAAATATTCATCCATCAGTGACAACATACAAATTACCGTAACTTTAGGGAGTCCCTGTAGTTTGGTGTCCCTGTTATTATCATCTTAAATTAGAGGAAATGCTCCTTTACCGGTTATCAACTTGGAGAACACTTATTTCAAGAAAGTGAAAATTGTATTCACAAAATTAGCACAATGAGATTGGTAAATGTGGATTTCAGTTCTATAAAATTAAAGCTGCTTCTAGAGTTTCTAAGTTAAACCTTTTAACCAAGACCCATCTCTTAAGGTTTTATAGTACCACAAGAATTCATTTTTGAGAATATAACCAATTCTAGTTCACTATAATTATTTTTTTAATAGATTCATGTCTAATTTTTTATGTAGATATTGTTCTACATAGCTGATTACGTATATACGTACTGTAGTATAGTTTCCTAATAGGATGTCTTTTGACACAAAGAAATCTGATATACTAAGAGTTAAGCAAGGCTGTTTAAAGCTCTTGGAAGAAAACAATAAATATTCTTCAGTGGTACTGGTATTGGCTGAAATAAAAATGTATACTGTGTGTTGTAAAGTAAGAAAGTGGTTTAGTGGTGATACTTGAGAGAATGTTTTAAGTCTTGAGATACATTCAGAAAATAACTGAATTTTAGTTTTGCTTTAAGCATCTGTATATCAAAATGTTAGAATATGAAATTAGAAAAATTATAGTTAATGAACTTGTAGAGATTCTCAGTTAATATCACAATAGGATAACATACAAGCGCCTCAGGGGCGTGGTCGGTGTTGTCTTGATCTGCCACCTTGGTGGCCGCGAGTTCGATTCTTGGGCATTCCATTGAGGTGTTAGAGATGTGTATTTCTTGTGATAGAAGTTCACTCTCGACATGGTTCAGAAGTCACGTAAAGCCGTTGGTCCCGTTGCTGAATAACCACTGGTTCCATGCACCGTAAAAACATACAAAAACTTAACTGCAACCCTTTTAAATCCTGTAAGAGTCTACCTCTGTTCATGATCTTTTTCTTCCATTGTACTGTACTTACCACCCTTAACAATTAATTCATAATGCAACTGTGAGGGCTTCTTCCTGTTACATCTTCAGACTTCTTCCTGTCAGTTTCTGTTTCAGTGCTGAATGACCTTATAGGTCCCAGTATTTGATCTGGCCTAAATTATGTATTCTAGTCTAGTCTCTACATACATTGGCATGCCATCATTTTGGAAAGTAGGCTATTTCGCAGCAATATATACAATGACACTCCACTCATTTATTCCTTAGTTCAGTGGTTCTCAACAAGTGTGCTGAGGCACCAGTGGGTGACATATGATTAACTGTAGGCATAATATTTAGGGAAAAAATTAATAACTATAGAATTAGAAATAATTTGTATCATCAATCCTCATCATATTCCTGGTATCATTGGTCAGGATACTTCAGTATCCACTTGCCTGTTGGTAATTATTCATTCTCGGTGTATGCTAGGAAAACTGTTTTTCATAGTGAGAATGAATTTAATACTTAATACTGACAAACATGGTTTTCTAATAAGGCACCAAGACTTTGAGAGGCATGGCAGGGGTTCCTGTAGCCAGAAAGGTTGGGAACCATTGCCATAGTCTTTACTTGAGGTACAGCTTGCTTCTTTATCATAAAGGTGATAGACTGTAAGCATTCCGTTAACTAATAAAATGAGGAATTCCAAGGTTGCTCGATATTCTGATTCACATTGGCAATTTGATATGCGTTTTTAGATATGGTTGGTATGCTTATTTAATTATGAATCCAATCTCATGGTATGCAATTATTGTACTACTGTATTAGTATATTATGTTTAAGGAAATTTTTGGATATTGTAGCTGCCTTAAATGTTACTGGATCTAGCAGAATACAGTACAGTATTTTAGACTAATGAAAATGTCTTCTGTTGCTAATCTGCAACCTTGCTTGGCTGTAATATTCATAGCATGCTGATATCATCTGTGTGGAATATGGAGACTTTTTACCCCACTAAAAATATGTGCCAGCTTTGGTTACCCTTTGGCTTTATCAAATAACCCACATCATGGTTTATCCCAGTTAAAATGTGTTGTAGGATAGTAAGATAGTTCACTGAACCTTGGTTGCCAAATGCTGAGACATTGATTCTTCATCAGTAATTTTTTTATCAATTTTTTTTCAGATTATTAAAATATTCTGTAATTGGATAAGTAGGGATTCAGCTTTATTATATACAGCTTTGGGCATGTATATTTATTTTGTTTGATTTTCAAGGGAAAGAATGGAAATACTTTTTAGATTTTGAGAAAAAAGATTTCTGTTAGTATATAGGTACTTAGGGTATTTGCTGTAATACTATGAAGTAAGATTATTTTCTTGTGTATGAAATTTTCAATTTGATACCATACTTAATTAGATATTCTCCCTTTCCTGAATGGTATTTAGATCGGTTGGCTCGTACTCCAAACACTCCATCATCGTCCTCAAAGGGTGTAGGTGAAGCCAATGTGCCAAGTCCATTTTCTTCGTCACACCTAGGAAACCCTGCCTTTAACCCTCAGAAAATGGGTACAGGCAAGGGAGGGGTGAGTAAGGTATAACAGGGTATCGGTGCGTCATGTATTCTCTTGATATATAACTCATGTGACAAAATGGTTTGTGATGTGAAAAGGTACAAAGATATGATGCTGAACTGCAAAAATTGTGCTGTATATTGAGAGTATGCATTCTGGTAATCAGCCTTTGGAGCAGCAAACATTGATTTATATATTGATACCGAGTATACAATATTGTCTGGCGCACCAATCTCCAGTTTTAAATGATAAGCTGTGCCCTTGATATCAGGGCAGTAGTTTAAAGTAGCATCATCTCCCCCCTGTCTGGAATAATCAAAACTTTCTTTACTGAATGAAAACCCTGTTGATCCTGCGGCTTCATGTGTGTTCACTGAGTGTATCTCACTTTAACATTAATATTTCTTTATATTAGGAAAGAAAGCTATGTAAGATTTTGTTGTGTATCTCATTTTGGTATTGAGGAAAGTAGAAAACTATGAAATATTTAACTAATGGAATTATGTTCATAATTTTATGAGTTATAAATATAGTTGCGTATGTTGATAAAATTTGTTACAAAGGATGGTTTTCCATTTATAGCTAACAAGTTATTGATCATCTCTGTTAGAGACGATATTTTGCAAATACTGTACATAGAAGGCATAATAGTTAACCCTTTTGGACCTTGTGTAAGTTAGCAATAATATGGGTAAAAGTGGCAAATGAGAGATCTGAACTGGGCAGTGGGTTGGTGTTTTAAAAATTGAATCGGAGTATTTTCACAATAGTAATGTTTTAGCAAGCTTAAAAGTTAAGATTAAATAAGTGTGATGATTCTGAATAAAGTATTACTCAGATGAAATTTTACAAGGTTTTCCAAGTTTAGTTGTTATACAAAATTTCATAGTGGTATTTATCATTAATTTAAGACCAAACATTGCTGAAGAGTAACCTTTCCTGAAATTATTATTTATAGAAATACAAGGTCTCATCTCAAGGTGTCTGGTTCTTAAGCTGTGGAAAACGCAAGCTCAGATTTTAAGCTCGGTATTTAATTTATTTAAAGTAGGCTTTTTTGGGAGTAGTACATATAATGCAGCAATAACTGTCGCTGCTGAAAAGATTTAGTAGATGGTAATTTGGGATAGTCATTGCTTTTGCCTTTTAATTTGCGTCTGTTGGGATATAAACCATTGCCTTTTATATTACGAGATAACTTGTAGTCATTCCAATTTGTACTGATGGATACTCCTAATATGGAAGACTGATTATGAAATGCAGGAAATATACAGATTTCTATAAAAACATGTATCATTTTGTTGGTCTCCAAATCTCAAGGTTTCCTTGTTGTTTTTGTCATAAGAAAAGCCTAATTTACTTCAGAAGATTAGTCAATAAAAAGTCTGTATAGCCTATGGAATGCTGTGTAAAACAACCCAATCATATGATTGTATGGTTTCTTTATTAAGCACAGGATCTCACAGGTCTTGTAGTTCCATTTGTGCTTGATGTATCTTTAACTGAAAGTTATGTTGAAGGGTTGAAGATCTGGGAACACAAATTATTAAATTAAGATTAATATGATAAAGACCTTGTCGCTGATCCCGAAAGTGACTGCCGAATGATTCCAGCTTGTTATTTTGAAATGTGAAATAGGGGCTCAGACCTCATGTATATGTTGTACTTGCAGTAGGAACTTCTTACAGATATTGTAGCAGCAGAAGATACTAATAAGAGTAAAAATAAATTCAATGAGACGGTTAAGAGTAAAATGTTTTGCATATAAGGCAGTCTCCGGTTGACTGGGATTGTTCCATTCCTGGTTGAGTGCCGCTAACTGAGAATCGGCGATAATTATGGTAATACATAAATGGTATTTACGACTTTGTAAACACCAATAGACTGTTTATCGGTGGCTATAAACTGCCTACATACTGATGCCGCTAAACTGCTAACTGATGCTGAAAATCTCTTACCAACGGCAAAAAAACTGGTTAACAATTTTGTTAGGCAAAGGGCACAAAATTAGTACGTTGTTAACCAATGCTACCAATAAGTGAGGACTGCCTGTACCGAGATATTCAAATAGGTACTGTACTGGACAGTATTCTTTAATTTAGGTACTACTATAATCATCAAGTACAGTAATGCACCAAAATAGTGGACTGTAGTATATCGTACTTATGGATATATTGTGAAATGGAAATATTGATTTTAGGGTTTTTGCTTCCGGAATGAACGCAGAACTTGTTTTTTAAATCAGGCACTCTAACTGGGTACACCGCTCGCTTACCAGCATCGTTGTGTCACTTTTTCTTCATTAGTTTACATTGCTTTCAACTCTAAAAAATTCTGCTAAAGCTTGGACTGTTCTGCAGTTTATATTAAAAAAATCTGTTTGCCAAGGTTAGTTATTGAAACCAAATACATTTACTAAGAGTTGCGTTACAGTTGTCTTGTAAAAAACTTGCTTATTTTTAATATAATATATTTTTTATTCATCAGTCACCCAATGGAGACGATAATAAGAAAATATGCCACTAACTTGAAATAGCAGGTATTATAGTTGTTGCTAAAGAAATAAATAATGAGCAGACACCAAAACGATTTGGAGGCAAAGGCAATGCCTGGAACTAACAAAATCACAAGTAGTACTTAATTTAACTTACTGCGCTTATAAATAAGGAAGTTGGAATTTTTAAAACCAGATTTGATAATTTATGAAAGAAACATCTCTGAATTAAGTTACGTTTGGCAACTACTAAAGACAGTGATGGTGTTGGTAAAACAGAATCGGCTGATGATTTTAAGAGTGTAAAACAAAATCAGAATGCAAATGGCAAATGATCACTGTTCATATTTTGTAAAATAATAATGGGACAATAATACATGCAGTATGATTAGATACAGTAAAACAGCAGTTTTATTCGAATTATCATTATTCTCAATACATACAGTTACGTGTTATTCGACTTTTGCAAATTGATGATTGATATGTTGGTGTAACAATGTAACTAGGGCAATAGTCCTCTCTCTCTCTCTCTCTCTCTCTCTCTCTCTCTCTCTCTCTCTCTCTCTCTCTCTCTCTCTCTCTCTCTCTCTCTCTCTCTCTCTCTCTCTCTCTCTCTCTCTGCATTTCATCGACCACTATACTTATGTTGGTGCTCCATCCTCTACTAAAAAAAATCCAGTTTTTAGAAACCTGGATGAAGGATTGTCAACTTCTTTTACCGACATGAACAAGTGAATTAAGAAACAGCTCATTGCAACAGCAGTTAAACCTGCCAAGATTTTTAATGATAGGCTAACCCCAGGAGTGTCCATAGTTGTCAATAAATAATTAATTATTGTCACAGCTATCAATACTGTAAACAAAATATCAGTAATAATGGTAGAAACCATTATTCAAATTAATCACTAGTGATCCAGCTATTAATATTGTAAACAAAACAACTGTGATTACAGTAATTGCTGTGGATAATTACCATAATTAGACGTTCGGATGAGCAAGCTCTCATTTTGTCACAGGTGTATGATCTGTATCTGTAATTCTAAAAACCGAAAAGCTCCATAAACCTAAATATTTTTTCAAAAGGTAAACATTTTACAGATTGTCAACATTATCGTACGCCATTTGCATTTGATATTGTTTGCATTCTCAGAATCTCGGCTGATTGAGTATACTAGCAATATCTTTATTGACATTTCCATTGCCATTAACTGCTAGAGGGGATGTAATTAGGAGATACTTTTGCTTTTATAATCAATACTTAATTGTATAATTATTAAGTGTGATTTCGCCAATTCCGTACATCACTTCCCCCTGCTCCATTATTCACTTTATTCAGCCTCTGCTATAACCTGCAGCTTCAATTTAATGGGATTTTTTCTTCAGATCCCCATTACATGAAGAATGAGTAAAAATGTATTTTATTTTTACTTTTGGAAGCCACCATTGAGCATCGGCAGTGACAACTTAAATGCAACTGTTGCCTGATTAGGTTGTAATACTGACAGATATCCATTAGCAAAAGCTGAATAGTAGTTGTGTATTGAGAATGATAATAATTTTAATAAAACTGTTGTCTTACAGTGTCTAATCATATTGCATCTATTATTACCATATTATAGTATTATGATATGAACAGAGTGATCTGCCATTTGCATTCTAGTTTTGTTTACATTCTTAAAATAATCAACTGATTTCGTTTTACAGTATCATCACTATTTTTAGTTGCCGAAAGGAACTTAATTCAGAGATACATTTCTTTCCTAAGTTATGAAAGCTGTTTAAAAATTGCAGCTACAGGCAGTCCCCGGGTTATGACGAGGGTTCCGTTCTTGAGACACGTTGTAAGGCAAAAATTGTCATAAGCCAGAACATCGTAAAAAATCTTCAGAAGTTTTTTTTTTTTTTTTTTTATGAAAAATGCAATAAGAATGCAGTTTACATAGTTTTTAATCCACCCAAAGCATTAAAAGTAAGGTTTTCTTAGGATTTTTAATGATGTTCCGGCTTACGACGATTTTCGGGTTACAAGGCGTCTCAAGAACGGAACCCCCGTCGTAACCTGGGGACTGCCTGTATTAATATTTTAAAATTGGTAAATCATAGTTATAAGCATTTTGTGGGTGTATATACTTAAGAGTAACACTTGTAGGAGGGTGATTTAAGATAACTTATGGTATTTTGGGATGCATTTTTGTTAAAGTATTAAATTGTTGTGGTATGATGATTTAAGGAATCTTTTTGTTTGAACCATAAAATAGGCAGTAAACCATTAAAATAAGCAGTTACAAGTATTTTAGTTTAAAGGGTACAGTGTATAGATATAATTAATAGCAAAAACATGCATTCACATATATATACAAGGATTTATAGTTTTCTTTGATATCATTGTAGGTTCAGATGCTTTTATCTGTTATCTTGGTGAGCTACTGTACAGTAAATTTTTGAACATTTCAGTTTGTCTGTTATATTGTGTGAAGAATGTAAGTTACAGAGAAGGGTCATCTTGTTATGACATATACTGTGTATTGTATGTGAATTAGTAATGTGTATGTAGCAATAGTAATGGTTGCATTAGTAGTAGCTGTGGTAGTATTGTCCTCATTATATTTATTTTTCTCAGCAACTTCATTTATTTGTAGCTTTTGGTAGGAACAGATTTCTCAGAAGGGATCTAGTTTATGCCATTGCCTGTTAATGAACTTTAAATCCATTGTTGATTTTATTTTTTTAGATGTAGTTTGTGGTTTCATCCAATGGATTTTTGGTATTCATTGATTTTGATATTTTCTTTTGTTTTTGTAATTTTATATGAATATTTCTGATCTCTCACCAGTGCATTTTTGTGTATGGTTTGGTTCTGTGCAAGCATGCATACACAATTGGCATAATTTGTAGTATATTTTAAACTGTATTTTTTTATGAATTAAGAGCGCATATGAAGCTGCAGACATAACAGGTTGAACGAATTATCAGTGAGTTATTATAAAGAAAGGCTGTTTTGATTAAAATGGAGAATCCTTTTGTAAACTTGCATTCTTGTGTTGGTTGGTCATGTAGTCTTTCCCTCCTTCAGTAAAACTTGTATTGGTATCAGTTGATGTTCTTCCGACTTGTAGGCACCACTGTAGTTATGTCTCTCATTACCAGATATCCCATTGTCAATGAAAGTAGCAGTTGCTAGCATTGATACAAATTTGGGATAAAGCAATGCATGCTCTTGAAATTGATAGCCTCCCCCTGAGGCTGAGATTAGACAAAATCTTCAAACCTTTCTTGCTTCCAGCAAAGCGGCGAAGGGCGAATCCCGAAACCACCAAAAGCTCCTGACAAGCCATTGATGCCCTACATGAGATACTCTCGCAAGGTATGACTTCTGGTCTCTGTTTTTGTAATTATTGTTCTTGCATGATTAGAATTTGTATAAGGTAATTGACTATTTTGAGGTAATTTTTTAAATTAAAAGTTTCAGTTGTTATTTTTGAGTTTTGAAAATTTGTTATTTCAGGCTCTTGGTATAATGGGTTTTCAAGTTTTGATCTTGTGAAGTTGTTTAGCTTTACCTTCGTTCATGCTACTGAATATGAATGGGGACAGGAATATATAGTTGCATTATTTGTTTTTGAAATATAAATAAATCAGATTGGAAATTATTTTTAAATATATTTATCGGTGTCTTAAGATTGTTATAAAATTATGGATAATTTTGACTTGATTATATAGTTATCATAGTTATATTGTTGTCATAGTTATGCAGTATTCATACCATGGAAGATGTTAGTCACCTTAGTAAAGGCATTATCAAAGTTGCCTGGTATTGAATTGTTACTTGTTCCTACACGATATACAAACCCTCAGTCCTTTACATAAGGAATTAGTTCCTTGTTGGACGAGTGGATTTTGTGGTCGGCTACCAATTCGGTGGTCCAAAGTTTGATTCTCAGCACGGCCAACTCGGAACCAGAGGAATTTATTTTTGGTGATAGAAATTCATTTCTCGATATGTGGTTTGGATCCCACAGTAAGCTGTAGGTCCTGTTGATAGATAACCAATTAGTTCCTAGCCATGTAAAAATATCTAATCCTTTGGGCCAGCCCTAGGAGACTTGTTAATCAGCTCAGTGGTCTGGTAAAACTAAGATATATTTAGCTTTACATAAGGAATTACTTTCGGCGTAGGCTGGAAAATGGCCATTAAATTCTTGAACAAGGTGGTTAGGCAGCAACTACAGTCTGGTAGGCGGGTAGACCCACCTGCCCACTTTGCTTTTGGCCGTCTTTCGATGAAGACGTATGTTTGTGAGCTCTTGGTGACTAGCCGTTAATTATGATTTTCCCGGTGGGATTTTTATTTTGTTATTTTGAATGAATATGTATATACTGTGTTTGATATTAATAATTAATTGACTTTAATAAGATATTAATAATTAATTGACTTTAATAATTAATATGCAAAGCCACTTTTTGTGATAGCCTTTCTGCTTTGTATTAAGGATCGGCGGCAAGGGTGTGCCAGCACCCTTATTACATATTTTTGCCCTTTAACATTTGGATGAGACGTATTTACCCAAAATTTACGCTTACACTTAGTAAATTACCGAGGGGAACTTCGGAGGTTTGTCCTTTGTTTCTTTTGGTATTTCCTCTTCTCTTTCATCCTTTCGCTAGCTTACCGAACGAAGATAGAGGAGGGGGGCATGTGGTGTTGGTGTTTGAAGGATCTCCTCTCATTTCAGAGGGCAGGGCCCTTGGATATGAGAGGAGTATCCTTATTTTTTAAATCCTATTTTCTTTCTTTTACAGGCTAACAGTGGTGATAGTTGATTACAACAGTAGATGGCTGGATATCTCTTCATGTTGACTATCCTAACCTGGGAATTGTACCTGTGACTCATAGCATATTGTGATATTAGTCCTTGAGTGTGTGTACTGTTCCCCTGCTGGAAATCATATTCATTTGCTGGTGCCATCCTGGAGTTTCGTCACTGGATAAAGCCTTCGCCAATGCCCTGTGATTATCAACTCTATTCCTGCTGGTAAATGTACCTCATCCTGTAGCAGTCTTGTAGAATTTGGAGAAGTCGAGGAGGAAGAGAGGTCATCAAGTGTGGTAATCTTCCTCTTCAAAATCATCATATTTTTATTCTGAACTGAGGAGGCAGTTGGGTCTTCCGTTGACTCGGCCGTTCCTTCTGGAACAGAAACTGTCACGCTGTCCCTAGGGCCTAGCGTGTCGGGAGCCGTAGAAGTGTAAACTTCGGCTTGCATTTCTGCTGCTAGTCCTAGAGGTTCTGCCCCTAAGACTAGTTCCATGTTGGGTGCTCGTTCGCGTGCATCTAGAGTCGGTGACGTCGAGTCCGCTCACTGTCATGACTTGGGCACAGAGGGAAAGAAAGGAGTGAGTGGCTCAGGTGACTCACGCCTTACCACTGATCGCTCCCACGGTGATTGCTCGGTACCCAGGGTTGACGTGATCGGGCCTGCGGGACCGTGCATGCAGTGAGATTGGTAGGTGGTACCCCATTGGGCCATCTTGAGAGGTTTCGGACTCGACGAGGACTTGAACGCGTCTGAGGACTGCACCGGCCCTCTCCAGTCAGGTGCACGCTCAACCCTACCCAGACCACGGCCACATTCGTGTGACTGACCAGTCTTGGTAGCGGTAAACGTTTCTTCTGCCGTGCAAGAGTTTTGTAACCCGCAGGAAAGCATTTCTCCAGGACAATACCGCTTTCCTAGACTCATGTCGCGGCCATTACTGCAGGTTGATGGCTGGCCGTGACTTGCTTCTCCTCATAGTTCTGCTAGCAAAGCGAGCGAGAGCGTCCAATCTTCCTCACCCATTCCCTCTACTTCCTGTGGCTACACCGGGAGGGGCAAGGTGAAGAGGAGGTGATCCTGCAGAGTGCTCTCTTTAGGATTCAGCGTCGGGGAACTACGTTCCTGAAAAGATCTTAGGGACCGGACGTACATCCACGTCGTTGTCAAATCTGGAGACTATGTCTCCCTGATTTTTTCTGTCATTTGGACAGATTTCAATTCGTCTCCTATGGGTTCTTACGGTTTGGGAGCCTCAAGTGTATATTCTGTTATTTTTTACTCCTCCTAGATTTCTACAGGAGTCGAGAAGGGGCCCCACCCTAATGATCATTTTGATGAAATTGGGGGGTCTCGCCGAGTGCTTGAATTCTTTGGAATTTCTAGCACTCTCCGAGTGTTTTGGTCTTCTATGATCTGCAAACACTCGGGCGAGACAAGAATTCCTGATAATTACTACTACAATACCCGGGAATCACGCTGAATGCTTTAATTCCTTGGAATTTCTGGCATTCTCAGAGTGTTATTGTTTTCTATAATTTCCAAACACTTGGGCGAGATAGATATCCCAGTAAATGTCATTATGAAATTTGGGAGTCTCGCTAATCCATTAAATCCCTTGGAATTTCTGGCATTCACAGAGTGATTTGGTTTTTTGTGATATCCTAACACTCTGGCAACAGGCATTCCCGATAATAAATTAAAATAATCGGGAGTCTCGCCGAGTGCCTGGATCCCTTGGTTTCGCTGGCACTCGCTGAGTGCTCGGCTTCATTCTATTGCAGAGTCTCTCAATTATTGTCTTACAAGAGTTGGGTTTTGTCGTGTTTACTCGTTGAGTGTGGGAATTTTACAAATTCTAGCGCTCGGCGAGCACTCACTATCACGAGTGCTTGGGTAGCAAGACGAGCCTTTACCAGTACAGAAGAGTTCACTCTTCAGTCTGGTTTGGAGTTATGCAGAGCTTGGAACTGCATGCAACACCTGGGTGAATGGTCAAGTCCCGTCCTCGTGTCTTGGACCTTGGGGTCCAAACACGTAGGCCTCCAAAGAAAACAGTTAATTGGGAAGAAGTGATAGTTCTTGGTTGATGATTACCATGCATAATTATGTAGTGGTGATCTGCTCAGCTTAATCAGACAGCTCTGCTGCAAACGAACTCTGCTCTTGATCGGTGAGGTTTCTTGCCATGACATAGCACCCACCCTTCCCATGTTACAGTGAGTTTTTCATGGGGGTCATCATCGTTCGTCTTTGCCATCTGACGCCTCTTAACCTCCTTCTTCAAAGGTTTCCACAGCCTAAGAAGAGGAAGGGATTTCTTTGCCCCCTAAGAGGCGAGACTTCTAAGGGTCTGCATCTTTTCCCTGAGGAGGGAGCATTTGCCTGTCTCTTTGGCTTACCTGACCCTTCTGGAGCGGGAACCTGGACGCTATCCCGAAAATATAGTGTCTTGAGACCCCCAGGAGTTCAAACCCAGGTTCGTTCTCCTGTGTCTGGTTCCAAGGGCGCTGCTCATGGAACCGGGGCTGCGTCATGTATGTGTGTACGGGTCTCTCTGAGTGTACAACCTCCAAGGGGAGTCCTACATCCACAGTCAGTGATAGGTAGTCTTCTCTCCATCAAAATAGTGGCGCAGGGCGAGAGAAGGAACTGAGCCACGTTGGTGGCTCACACCCACCTGTGAAAGCCAGGAATTGCTGTTCTTTAGGTGCTAAGATTGATGTCGCTGTTCCTTGGGACAAGGCATCTGAAGGAGATAGAAAGTCATCTGTGTAGTCCTCTTCGTGAAGTTTAATCACAGGGAAGCTAGATGCGTAGCAAGATGTGGCAAGTTCTCGCCAGCTTTTACTGCATTTAATTCCGGTCAACTTTTACTCTTGTTCACGCAAACGAAACAGTTGTAGGAAATTAATGCTTCGTTCAACAGAACATCGCAAGGTCAGGGAAGAACGCACAAGAACAGTCATCCTCCTCTCTTTTTTCCCTCTACTTCCTGGTTACACCGGAATGAACAAGAAAATAAGAGGAATTCTGTGAAGTTTGAATCTGAGAGACTATGTTTTTAGTTCTATCTTAGGATCCTACCGAACTTATGTCAATCTGTTCAGGATGGATAGCACCGAGAGTTTTGAACGCCTCTCCAGTGCTACTGATTTGGGAACAACCAGTTTGGCTTGAACTAGTTGTCTCTGATATCCTGTTATCACCGTAGAAGTCTCCCTTTGGGACAACTTCACTTTCACTCTCATCATTAGAGAATGAAGAAGGTCTTCTTCCAGTCCTTATTCTTGTGTCTTGAATGAAGAAGATTTAGGCTAGAGTGCAATTTACGGGAACCTATGACTGTACTTGGCTAGAGTGCAATTTACGGGAACCTATGACTGTACTTGTATATTTTTCTCACGACATACCTCTGTTATCAGTTGCATTGTCTGAGTAATAGGCGCATATCTGTAAGTCAATTCTTCTGATATGTGACCTAGACAAATAGGACCTTCTCTTAATTAACCTGAAACTCAGGATAGCCTTTTGGGCCTCCCAAGAGTTTCGGTTTTGATTTTGAGATAACTAGTGGTATTGTTTCCTAACAACACCACAGCATTTGCATTATCGCTGAACAAGAGGGTTTTCTTCCCTCCCATTTCGGTTAAAATGCAGATGCTCGAGCGTATCTTTTTTGCACTCGATGGTTTTAGCCGAATGCATTCCATTGCGATATGCACTACCAGGCAAGTCAGTACTATAAGGAGTCGAGCAAGTGGTAGGAGTACTCTTGGTACTGCCTTCTCTCCGAGATTCTGTTCATTTTAGTTTTGTTTCTCCTCTGTCGAGGATTAACTACCAATTCGAATTGCTCTGCCCTGCAATCACAGACTTAGGTCTCCAGTTACTTGGAATTCTCGCATAAGGCCCATGTCTCGTGCTTCACATTTACCGTTGCGAGAATTTTCAGACAGAGATAATATCATTGACTAGTTATCATCTTTCTGTTTACCCCACGGTATAATGGAAGTCTGTAGCCTGGTCTTCTGTTCCATCACACCTGCCCCATTGGCCGCTGTGATGATGCAGAATGATTTTCTTCAGATAATTTGAGTTTTGTCTTCAAATATATATTTTCTAATTTGTAAGGTGTTTAGTTATTCTTTGTTCACCCCAAATCGAAAATGAATAACGGAAGATTTTGCACATTCTCTGCCCGACTATCTCTGCTTCCAAAGTAAATAGAAAATTCCTCCCTGATCCAACCCACAAGAAGCAGTTCTTCAGGCAGTACAATCCCTGTGTTTTCCTTACTAAAAGACTCTCTGTCTTCATTGCAAGCTCCAGCTTTCTCGCCAAGCAGCAATGAAATCGCGGAATAACTTTTTCAGTCCTCTGTAAAACAACAGGGATTAGAGCCGTCTTCACTGGTTGGTGTCATTGATGGGACTTTTTCTATGATAAGAATCTTGAGAGTTTATTTCTCTTGATTCAACTGTGAAAACGTAGGTCCACATTCACTTTAGTCATCCACTAAGTACTATAGTATTGTTTCTCCTTGGTTGAGATTCAACTACTGATGAGAAACTACCGTCTTGCCATCACAGGGACCTCGGTCTCTAGAAGGCTTTTGACTCGTCTAATTGACTCTCGTCTAATGTGCACATGCCTCGCGAGAATCATCATCTCATCTCTCAACATACAGTGTTCCCCCCGTATTCGTGGGGGATGTGTACCAGACACCCGCATGAATAGTTAAAACCCGCGAATAGTTAAAACCACCACTAAAAATGCTTATAACTGCCTATCTTGAAAGTTTAGGTACCAAATGTATACCTTTAATAACATCCTACTTCATATATACCTAAAATTACTAACCTATTACTCTATTAATCTTTGAGGTTATATTATTAATATAATCTCAAAGTCATCTTTAAACATTTTACCATTAGAAATATATACCTACAGCCAATAACAGATAGAGAGAGATCAGTGAATGGCAACATCATATATCTGACCAAGAGTGAAATTATGAATTATTTCTGAGACAGAGAGAATAATAATGAGAGAGAGAGAGAGAGAGAATCCGACTCCTTCCCCTCCGTCAATTCGTATTTCAAACTGTCATTTACTCCCCCGCCCACCTTCCCCCACGGGGATAAAAAGACTGGGAGTCACTATTTTTAATCAATCTTATTAATATTTGAAAATTAGTTATATGGTTAATCATTTATTTATACTATAAAACAAATAAACATACGTAAGTAAAACAAACATACGTAAGTAAAAGAGAGAGAGAGCGAGAGAGGTTATTGTCACTGTTTAATCTTATTAAACTTAATATTATTTGTAAACTAGTACTGTATATTATTATTTAACCATAAAATGTAGTATTGTCCTTAAAGATATACTTTTACATACACTTCTAGCCCAAACAGAGGGCAAGAGTTACCACTAGGACATATGTATCTAGTGTGGCAAGAGAGAGAGAGAGAGAGAGAGAGAGAGAGTTATCCTTATTTAAAAGAGTGAAATGGATAGATTATTGTATTTCTTTATACTATCACACATGAATTTAGAAATTAGTTATATTACTATTATTATGGGAAAATATTAATAAACATACACATGTACCATAGAAATTCTCTCATCTCAGTCAGAGAGAGAGAGAGAGAGAGAGAGAGAGAGAGAGAGAGAGAGAGAAAATTTACGTGATCCTGAGTGGGCAACACACACTCCCCCTCCGGACACATTACTTGATAAATTTGACAGCTGTTGGACCCCAGCCATCTCAGCTTGGCTACGTGGAGTTCAAGGACAAGATGTCGGGTAAAAGGGATTTGCTTTCATTCTTGCATAATTTTTTTTATTTATAAACTAAAATCTTGCTAATTCACTTTAGTATTTTCTTTAATGAATTACATTATTGCTGTTTACTTTAGTATTGATATTTGAAAATTAGTACATCATTTATTTATCATCCAAAAAACATACATCTCTGAGAGAGAGCGAGAGAGAGAGAGAGAGAGAGAGAGAGAGAGAGAGAGAGAGATTATCGTAGTAATTGTAAAATACTTAAACATATGCTTTTTGTAATTACAGTTATTATTATTATTATTTTTTATTTTTTTTTGCTCTATCACAGTCCTCCAATTCGACTGGGTGATATTTATAGTGTGGGGTTCCGGGTTGCATCCTGCCTCCTTAGGAGTCCATCACTCTTCTTACTATGTGTGCCGTTTCTAGGATCACACTCTTCTGCATGAGTCCTGGAGCTACTTCAGCCTCTAGTTTTTCTAGATTCCTTTTCAGGGATCTTGGGATCGTGCCTAGTGCTCCTATGATTATGGGTACGATTTCCACTGGCATATCCCATATCCTTCTTATTTCTATTTTCAGATCTTGATACTTATCCAATTTTTCCCTCTCTTTCTCTTCAACTCTGGTGTCCCATGGTATTGCGACATCAATGAGTGATACTTTCTTCTTGAATTTGTCAATCAACGTCACGTCTGGTCTGTTTGCACGTATCACCCTATCCGTTCTGATACCATAGTCCCAGAGGATCTTTGCCTGATCGTTTTCTATCACTCCTTCAGGTTGGTGCTCGTACCACTTATTACTGCAAGGTAGCTGATGTTTCTTGCACAGGCTCCAGTGGAGGGCTTTTGCCACAGAATTATGCCTCTTTTTGTACTGGTTCTGTGCAAGTGCCGGGCATTCGCTTGCTATGTGGTTTATGGTTTCATTTTTCGTATTGCACTTCCTACATATGGGAGAGATGTTATTTCCGTCTATCGTACTTTGAACATATCTGGTTCTTAGGGCCTGATCTTGTGCCGCTGTTATCATTCCTTCAGTTTCCTTCTTTAGCTCTCCCCTCTGTAGCCATTGCCAATTGTCATTGCTGGCTAGTTCTTTAGTCTGTCTCATGTATTGTCCGTGCATTGGTTTGTTGTGCCAGTCCTCTGTTCTTTCTGTCTTTCTCCTGTCTCTGTATATTTCTGGGTCTTCGTCTGCTTTTATTAGTCCTTCTTCCCATGCACTCTTTAGCCACTCGTCTTCACTGGTTTTCAGATATTGCCCCAGTGCTCTGTTTTCGATGTTGACGCAGTCCTCTATACTTAGTAGTCCTCTCCCTCCTTCCTTTCGTGTTATGTATAGTCTGTCCGTATTTGCTCTTGGGTGTAGTGCTTTGTGTATTGTCATATGTTTCCTGGTTTTCTGATCTATGCTGCGGAGTTCTGCCTTCGTCCATTCCACTATTCCTGCGCTGTATCTGATTACTGGCACTGCCCATGTGTTTATGGCTTTTATCATATTTCCGGCATTGAGTTTTGACCTGAGTATCGCCTTGAGTCTCTGCATATATTCTTTCCTGATCGTGTCCTTCATCTCTTGGTGTTTTATATCTCCTCCTTCCATTATTCCCAGGTATTAGTATCCTGTCTCATCTATGTGTTTGATGTTGCTCCCATCTGGTAGCTTTATCCCTTCAGTTCTCGTTACTTTGCCTTTTTGTATGTTGACTAAGGCGCATTTTTCTATTCCAAACTCCATCCTGATGTCCCCAGATACAATCCTTACAGTCTGGATTAGGGTATCTATTTCCTTGATGCTCTTACCATACAGCTTGATGTCGTCCATGAACATCAGATGGTTGATTCTGTTACCTCTTTTCTTGAGTTGGTACCCGGCATCCATCTTCTGTAGTACTTTTGTCATGGGAATCATGGCTACTACGAAGAGTAGTGGGGACAGTGGTTTTTTTATTATTATTATTATTTGAAAATATTAATAAACATATACATATGTGTACCATAAAAATCTCTCATCTCAGTAGAGAGAGAGAGATTTTTGTAATTACAGTTATTATTATTATTATTATCATTATTGTTATTATTACTATTATCATTTGAAAATATTAATAAACCTATGATACATACATGTACTTACCATAAAAATCTCTCATCTCAGGAGAGAGAGAGAGAGAGAGAGAGAGAGAGAGAGAGAGAGAGAGAGAGAGAGAGAGAGAGAGAGACCTGGAGTTCGAAAGAAAGATGTGTGAAGACTGGGATTTCCTTCATTCTTACATAAGTTTTAAAATTTATAAACTAAAATCTTCCTAATTCACTGTAGTATTCTTTATTGAAGTGATTGCTCTTTACATTAATATTAATATTTGAAAATTAGTAAATCATTTATCATACAAAAAGCATACATCTCTGTAAGAGAGAGAGAGAGAATTATTATTGTTATCATGTGATATCATTTAATCTTATTAAACTTACTAATACAGTATTGATCATTATTAATATTTTAAAATTAGTAAATAATTTTTGTATCATAAAAGTGTCTATAGGCATGAAAATAACATAAAAATAGTACACTAATTAGTGATTATTTATTGTCGGAAAACGCCGCAAATAGGCGAATTCACCGCAAATAATGGGTAGATATGATCCAGAGAAAAATCCGCGAATCAGTGAGTCCGCGAATACGGGGGGCCCACTGTAGTTAGCGAACAAGAAGGACGATTCGTAATGTTGTTCTCAGCACCACCCTTCAAAGGGCTGGTGTCATATTGTGACTACGTCTCAGATTTGCAGCAGTGTAATCATTCTGTTAACAAGAATGAATTCATCATGATCTGCACTGTGGACTTTGTATTGGTTGATCCAGATCAGTCCTTACTTTGTCCTATTGTGTTACTGGACCTATGAAGGATCAACACCCTTCATTAAGTGTCGATACCTTTATCCACTGCAGACTGCCAATGCAGAAGTCTAATGACACGTCTATCTCAGAGTCTGACGATATTGTGAGAGACTTCTCTGCGGTTGGATATTCCAGTGGCTGCGTACATTTCATCACTCCGAAGAATATGTCGGACTGAAAGATAGGTGAGGTCTCATTGCGACCATATTTATATCTTTCTTCCTTCGGGTCTGCCCACAGGTCCTTGGAACCTCTTTTCCTTGGACTGGTGGTTGGATGAATTATGATTGCTCACTCATTTTGAAAAGGCCCAGAAGTCTGACTCTTGATCCTGCAGCTCCTATACTCTGATCAAGTTGTCAGAGGCAAAGTGGAGTGTTTACATCTAGTTACTGCCTAACCACCTTGTTCAAGGCTAATGGCCATATTCCAGCCTACACTGAAAGTAATTTCTTATGTAAAGGACCTCATGTTTGTATAGTTAGGAAGAAACATACAACTTACTCTCATGATTGTGATATTGTAATACATGTACACATTCAAAGTACCACCCTAAATTTTATCTTCAGTTTTAGCATAGAGTATCTTGAGTGGTGTTCATTGTTTTATTCAACTGACATTATATTTCAGGTTTGGGACCAAGTTAAAGCTGCGAACAATGATTTGAAATTATGGGAAATTGGCAAAATTATTGGATCCATGTGGCGAGACCTTCCTGAAGCAGACAAACAGGATTACGTTGATGAATATGAGACAGAGAAGGTAAAATGATCAGGAGTGATTTGATTTTTTTTTTAAACCTCATGGAAAGAATTAATTTTAGTTACATCTATTTGGTATGACAGATATTCAGGACCTTATAAATATATATAGGTAAAGATTAGTATTTAAAGACTGACGCATCACAGTGTTCTATGCCTGGTCAGTGACCAGCTTCCACCTCGTATACGCATGAGTTGCCAGATGCCGTGGATTCTTTGTTTTACAATCTTTGATTTGTTTTAACTGGTTTCCAGCTCCTATTGCTAAGACCTCAGGTTTGTTAGGTATGAAAAATACAAATTGATTAAGAATTTGTAATGTCTGATACCAAGAACACTACAGTGATTCTGACAAGAGTTTACCATGGCAGTCATAAATTTTGCTTAATTAATTTTCCACTGAGTACTTTTTTATATAGATGTTTTTGTGCATTGTGCATCTATTTATTTGCTGGGACCCAATTTTTGCCTACTGTTCCATAGTAGGTATCGTCATTATTCTTTTAGGTATAAGTGATATATAAAAGAGTCGTTTATTCCCAGTGGTTTTGAAGTTGAGATTAACATCTTTCAAGAATACAATAGGAAATGTAAATTTGATTTTTATAACTACATATTTGGTAAAACTTTTCTGAGAGCAGGAATTAATTTTTTTCACAAGTTTTGTGTCATAGGTTTAGTTCTTGTAAATAAAGGAAAATATTATTTATTAGAAACAGGATTTGTAGTGAAATGTATAAGGTTCTTATTGAGTTTGATTAATAATTGCAAACTATAGTAAACTTTGGGGAAGAGGAATAATATGTAAATAGGTACATAGTAGTTCCAGCTGTATTAACTATAGTAGTTCAAGCTGTATTAACTGAAAAGAAATTAATTTATGTTTTGGGTTCTGTAAAGAAGGTTAAGGTTCTAGTACATTGTATGTAACCCTTATCTTATAAAGTAAATGGAACAGGTCCTGGTATGATTGGTAAGGAATAATATCTCTTATTGCCTATATGTATTTAGTTTTACAGTAGCATATGAGGGATAACAGTCCAGTCATTTTATATTCTTTTTATTTTTATTTTACTGTATGTGTGATTTTGATATCACTGACATATTGCAAAGTTGCTTAGCCTCTTTTTAAGTAGTATTGGAAGTGGCATCTGTACTTAGTGCCGATCCTTTTTAGCCATTTTGTCAACGTAAGTCTGTCTCGGTTACTGTTTAAGTAATTGACAAAAAAAATTATTATTAGGTTATCAACATATGTAAATCAGGCGTAAACCTGTTTTTATTGAAGCCATTAGAAGTCAGAATTGATTTTGAAGTAAGAACTCAGAATTGATGTTGAAGTCGTTGTCTTATCTTCAGACAAAGGATTGTCGCTTTACTTCAGACATAGAAATCAAGGCCGAGGCTTTTAAATAATTTGTAGATGCCATAGATGTCTATATTGTTTGTTATGTCCAGTCTTTGACAAAAACTACTAGTCTTTTGTTGGTTTCCTAGAAAAAGTTTGATATAAGCAACACTTTGATTCTTTCTCTGTTTATTCTTTTTTGAAAGCCAATAGTGTACCGGAAATGTACTGTGAATTGGAATATTAGAAATTTTAGCACTTGGGTATTAGAAATAGACTTTGATACGTGTAGCCTCAGGTTACTAACAGGGTTCCGTTCCTGGGGGCTTGACTGTAACCGAAAATGGTCGCTAACTGAAATTCAAGTCTGCGGGCACCACAATCCACCTTACGGTGCCCTAGACTGGTTAGCAATGCCTTAGACAGTCATGGCCAGATGTGTAATAACTCTTTAGTATAAAAGTGGAATTTCATTTGCCTAATCCTTTACTATGGTCTGCACAGTAGTTCTGCAAAATTTTAATGATAGATTCGATGAACTTTTAGGTAAACCTTAGCCTAGTGTGAGAGAAAGAGAAAAAAAGTCACCTTTTTTAGTATGCTCAACATTTCCTCCATCTCTTTATTTATCATATCTTCTAGTTAAATAAGTTAAAAAGTAAAAGAGAATGATACCAGTATCATTAGTAATGTTATAAACATCACTTAAAAATGCTACAGCCAAAAACAACTGAATGAAAACAGTAGTTTTGCTACAAACAACTGAACTGCATTGGATAACAATGTTTTGCTTGCATTTCAGCCATCATACAATAGTAAATAATTACTGTGGCTATGTTACAAATAATGATAATTAAGTAGAATGTGACTGGTTATATTTTTACATTTCACCTTTATTTACTATGGAGAAAATATCGGCAATGAAATATGATATGTACTGCTAATTTTAGGCTGCAGTTGTAGCTGAAGCTGAGAAAACAATGTTCACACTGCTAATGACTATAAATTATCGTGCATCAGCAACATGGATGAAACTTGACTGCAAATAATAGTGGAGAAAAAAGTATTTTAATGAAAAATCAGGGCATAAAAGAACACAATTTATTGTTGTTTTCACACCGATAAAAGATTAATATGTAAAGCTCATATTATGGTGAAATAGGGTGAAGATAGCAAAAGGAATCTGTTAATATTTAGAATAAAAAAAAACATGCTCCCACCTCCATCTATTAACAAAAAAATAGCTAAATATGTAAGTGTTACATAATAAAAATATGGAATGTTAGTCCATATATATAAAAGACTAAAACTAAAGAGGTCAACCAGATTGCTTGCAGGAATGTGATCAGACTAGAAACGCTAAAGATGACGTATACAATAAAAATAGGCTAAGATAACATGCCGTCACTTGTGTTCATTCAATTGTTTATAAACTTTAGTCCAAGCTTCCTGCTTGAGACAAACACCGTGACCTATAGCTCAAGCGGCCTACGTGATTAGCAACTATGTCATCTGATTGTGTGTTCGTATGTAACTATGTCATCTGATTGTATGTATGTTCATATGTTCGAGCTACTGTCTGCTCCTTTATGACTGGTAACCGAGGTGGTAGTAGGGCAGAATAGAGTTAGCTATCGTCATTAGAAGACCTGTACCTCTTTACCTAAGCTTTATCATGTAGAGAGAATAGAATTAGCCATCGTCATTGGCAGAAGCGATCAAGCTATCGTCATTAGAAGAATTGTACAATCATACCTGATCTTCACTATGTAATATCAGAGAATATAAGTATTTTTATACTTTGTGTTTTCTAAGAACCTCACATCAGAAGGAAATCATCATGAGTTTAACATATCGTCGTCATAACCAAGAAGATAATACCGACTTCGTAAGTGATCTACAAACCCCAAGACACTCCATTGAATATGGAAGTGCAATACCAACCGACTTAGCGTAAGATTATCGCTAGTCTAACATTACCTCATAGGGCGCCTTATTATACAAGGCATCAGCCCTAAAAAATATAGTTCACAAGAAGACAAATTTAAGTCATATTTCGACTTTAAAGCACTTCATATAACTGAAGATAACCTTGTTCCATGTAAATAGAGTTTCTAGAAATTTATTTAAGCTAGCCAGAAGCAAGAAAATGGCTCTGAACCGAGTTAAACAAGGTGAATTCAACTTAGCTCTGGCCTCAGGTGATTTGTCCTAACCAAAATATTAATCGCGCTGTTTCTATGTTATTCAATACAATAATAATATGAAACTACATACAGTATTATTGGATACAAGGAAGTAAAGTATAACTTTTTAAAAGAACCAAGCAAAAGATGCATATATTCGTTGTTTGTATTTTATGAGGGTCTTTCGGAACTTAGGCTAAGCCACTGATAACCAAACAAAGGTGCCATTTATTAAAAAAAGAAATAACTAAATCTAGTTAAGAATAGGACGTATTTGTCACATTTCGACTTTAAAACACTTCATATAACGAAAGATAACCTTGTCCCATATATATAGAGTTTCAAAGAGATTTATTTACACTATTTAAAAGCAAGAAAAATGCTCTAAATTGCATTAAATAAGGCAAAATAAACTTACTTCTGGCCTTGGCTAGTTTTTCCAAACGAAAACATTGATCGTTTTGTTTCTATTTTATAATACAGTAGTAATATGAGACTACATACAGTGTTATTGGATACAGGAAAGTAAAGCATAAATTTTAAAAGAGCTAAGCAAAAGATATACATCTGTTGTTTGTATTTAATGAGGACCTCTTGGCACTTAGGCTAAGAAGCCAATAATCAGACAACGGTGCTATAACCCCATGGAGGGTAACCCCAGTTATGAATATGTTGGACAACCGCCATAAAACCAAAATGCTGGTAACTGATCTCAACGGGAACTGGGGGCTGCCTGTATATTGACAAGGATGGTAATGGGCAGTAAATGACTGTGTTTTATTATGGGTAGGATGACTAATTCAAGTCGCAGAGAAAATGTAATGAAGGCAATTGCCATTGGTCTTGTAATACCACAAGATGAAGTAATACAAAAGGAGGAGCAGTAGGGCCAGGCAGTATGTTGGATGGTAGAGATTATCTTTCTCCTTTTTTAACTTCATTCCTGACGTCAAGGCACTGTAAAAGGAAATCTTTTTTGATATATTGATGTTGATTGTTGTGATGAATTCTATTGAGAGGTGCCCAATTTCAATCAGAAGAAAGTAATAGTATTAAGTTTCCCCAGAAGTAGCAATTTATTTTTTAGTTTAGGTAGGATTATCTTTGAAGAAGAGAATTAAAATGTGCAAATAAAATATGAAATAATTAATATGAGGTATAGGAAAGCAAAGCAGAATTGTAAAGACGTGTAGAATTGAGCAAAATAGTTTTAACAGTTAATGAAAATGCTTTTACATTATACTATATTAGAACATAAGAGAAAGTATCAGAATTAACAAAGTGCTATGAAGACTTGTATTTAGCTCCCATCACCACCTCAGAGAATGACAACAGCTGTACCTGCCTCTGCTTCAATTGGTGGTTCAAGTGAGAGAGATATCTTGTTCAGGTATTGTTCAATTTACGATAATTTGTCTTATGATGATCTGATTTTACAATGGGGTTAGCAGTTAATACTGATACGACAATATTTTAAAAATATTTTCCAATTTCGCTTGCAATGGGTGCAGGCAGCAGCGCATAATCAGGGAGCGAGAGACCAAATTACAATAGCCTGACTTTATCCTATCTTCTAGTTAACTAAGTTAAAAAACAGCAAAAGACAATGATGAAAGTATTGTTTTGACATTATACTCGTTGCCATTGACTTGAAGTTTAAACTTCCAAAGAATATGGTGTTCATTAAGAAGAAGTAAGAGGAAGTAAAGAGACTTACAGAAAGAAGAGATTCCACGTATTAAAAAAGAAAAAAATCAATAAATTGATAAGTAAATCAATAAAAATATACTATTAAAATGCAAGGCTAATAGTATTAGGGTAGTAATGTATTGTATATTTGCTTTAACTTCTGAAGTTCCAATTAAAGGCAAATGTACCATGTTAGACCAAAAGAACCAGCATAACTGGTGCATCCTTTGCTGAAGTATAAGAGGACGACTTGAATGACCTGAGGTGACATGGTATATGTTATGCCTCCTCAAGGCTGGGTGATATATATTTAAACTATTCATCAGATTAGCCATTAGACCACAGCAGTTGCATTTTGATTGGTTTTCCTGCCATAATTTTTATTTAGTTATGAGTTATTTGTTGATATGTATACCAAAAAATATAATTGTATTATTTAGTTTTTTTTTTATATATATATATATATAGAAAAGTATACTTTTATTTGAGAACTGAATACATTTGCATTATACGTATAATAAGATTATATACTACAATCACTCTTTTTCAGAACAGAGTGGCTTCAAAGTTCTCATTATTTTTTAGATTTAGAGGTTGGGAGATAATTTTTTTATGATATTACCATTGTGAGGGAATTATAGAACTATATTACTTGTGGATCATTTGATATATCTTAATTACATACATACACATTAAATGATATTCCACCTGTTGGCATGCATCTCTTAAAGTCATGTACTGCTTGATATCTAAAATTTTAATATATGTTGAAGTGAAATCCTGTATTTAGGTTGCTGAAAAATAGATTTTCCCACTGCCAAGTATACCTGTACTTGAAGGATTACAGCTTTCCTTATTATCTAAATTGTTAAGGATGTTTTTTTTTCTAAGAGTTGTTTATTATTTAATTGTTACTGTCACAAGAAAACTTTTTAAGATTTATGTAGCATTTCCTATGGGTGTGGTATTTCTAATTTTTTCATTCTTTTTGTTTCCAAGGAAGTTTTAAAAATTTAGAAACTAATGCTCCCATAATCGTATTTGATTTCTTGATATTTCAATCTAAACTCTGCATTTATTTGCTGTTTTCACTAAGTATGGTATGAAGTTTAGAACTGCATGGTTATAGGTGAAGGGAATGATTGTAGTGTTGGTGTAATTGTAATTTCTTCAAGTTAGTTACCTTTCATGAATTTATTTGTTGTGGGTATGAAGCACACCGAACCAGGCTCTTGAGCTTTGAGTAACATGGTGGCTCAGCTAAATACCTTTTGGAAAGTACTGGTTTTTAGTGATCAGCATTTTGAGCAAGGATTCCTTCAATTTTGTCAGTACCCACATATGTTGACTTGGAATTCCTATTTGTATGTCAACAACTGACATGGAGGTAGTGAAATATGTACTATTTGCCTAGCCAACCTGTTATCTAAAGCTCAGGACAGTGAAAATTCTCAGGATTTCTAGGGTCTTGGTTATATTAATGACATGTAGTGTGAGAGGTCTCTCTATGTAGTTCTTATGTTTGTGAATGCATTATCCTTGATGTCATCTTTTGTATTTTTGTTTTGTCTTTGAATTGACATGCCAGCTATTTCCAATGTAATCTTTTGTATTTTAACCCAAGTTGTTGGAAAAAAAATTTAGGGAGATCCATTGAAGGTGATGACTAGATGCTAGATTTGACATTAATAAGTGTAAGACAAAACAAGAGTATGTACTAAATTTGTGATGAAAGCAGTAACAAGCTTGGATGTATTTGAAATAGTAACACAGACTAGAAAATACCATAGCATAGTAGAATTAGTTGTAAGTTTTACTTTGAAAATCTGGCTCTGAAGCAGAATTACAATTAGTCTTATACATTGCCGTGGGAACTTATAGAAAGTACTCATAAAACAGTTAAACATCCTGAACTTTACATTACATTTCTTGAAATTTTGAAATTATCAGAATTTTTTAAGATATGCCACATAATTTTTCAGTAATTTTTTTATGATCTTGTTTCTTGAATATTTGAAGTGGAGGGAGAAACATCTCTGAAAATATTCACAAATTTGCTATGCAATATTTGATGAGGCAGTGAAAGAAATAAGATTTTCCCTTGTAAGCAGTTACTTGTGTGTTGTAGTGTGTAGGAATAGTTTCCGTATGTAAAATTCATTCATTTGGTATAAGATTCCCAGTTACTCAGTGCATAGAAGGAGTGCTTGTGCATTTTGTCAGGAAGTCATTACACCTTTGTAATATTGAAAGTTATGAAACCAAATGACAAAGGATGTCGGTATTGTTTCCTAAAACTTTTAGTGATAGTTGTCCTTAAGGAAAGCTTACCTTGTAATGTTTGTTGTATAGGCTTTTTGCTATTTGTTTGAAACTGTTCTGAGAGCAGTAAAAGGGGAAGTGTTAGGGGAATGTCATGTTTTTGTGCTTCTCATATTCAGAAAGTAAAGCCTTGTTCTGCTGTTGTCTTGTGACCTCAGAAACCAAATTAATCATAACCCTTACAAACATGCTTTTTGCTGATGGAATTTTAATTTTCTTTTTACATGATTTAGATGTGGTATGTTTGTTCCAGTATATAGACAAATGGGGATTTGCTTAATATTGTTTCATTGAGTAAGTCTGTTTGATTGCATTGCCATGCTTCTGTTTGTAGATTATTTTTATCACAAGTGAATGTTCACTGTTATTACCAACTTATTTTTAGTAGATTCAGTTATAGGCTTTGTTATACGTTACTATGTTGACCACAGGAATGGTTGGAGTATCTTGGTAAAGAGATTAATTAGAAAAGTATGAGCAGTAAACAGTGTCAGTTGAATAGTTATTTGAGTTTATGCCATATCTAGTAACCAGAGAGCATTTTTTCCTTTTCGTACAGTTACAAATGACACTCAGTGCTGCTGCTATTTAAAAGAAAAATGATAAACTGCTGGGTACAGGTCTGTTTTAGACCACTAGCATTGGGTATGTCACGTGCTGACTCCCTTTGATTTGCAGGCTGAATACACTAAGGCTCTAGAGGTGTATCACAACTCGCCTGCCTACCAACAGTATCTGGCGGCCAAGTCCAAAGGTAGGTTATAGGAAGCCGGGATTGGGCCCAAAGCAGCACCATAATAAGAGAGTTTGACGCTCCTATTAAAGGCAGCAGCACCGTAGGGTTATACATATCGTGTGGTCAAGTGGAATGATGTTTTGAAGTCATTCCTGTTTTTCACTTGAGCATGCCCCTTTGATGGTGACGGTTTACTAAGACTACCAAGGGAAATTCTGAAAGGCATTATGTACCATTTTCATTTATGGCCTTTATTTGGTGAAAGTAAGTTTATTGTATGTTTTGTGATTTTCAGAATTTTTCTTTATTAGAAGTGCATGGTCTCATACTGAGAACTTCTGATCTTAATTTGATGTTGCATGTTCTGCAGAGAGCTCTTAAACACTAGCTGTTTGAAAGTCCAGGGATCTTACTTTATGGAAAGATTGACCTAATTCTAGAGACCCCTTGTGTCATTTCAAGTAGGCGCACACAATTTCAGGATTACAGTTTCTTCTAACTTTCATGTAGTCATTTTTTTTATATAAACTGAGAATTATTTATAGGGTAATTGTGAAATCTTCAATAACTTTAGTAAATTCAGAAAGTTTTCCAGAATACTTTTGTTAGTGTTAATGGATAAAAAATAAAAGTAGGACCTTGAATTAGTTATGTAAAAAATTAGTTGAGCAGTGTAATTGGGCATAATTCATATGTATAACTATTTATATTGTCAAAATGATGTAAGTAATGCATAACACTCACTACATAGTATCTGTTCATTGAATCCTTCTATATGCAAGATAAAATGTATAGCTTCTTGTAAAATCATGAAAATGAGATGAATAAGCATTTTGGTATCTTGGCCCACATCCAACTTAAAAAGGTAGTATTATGTTGTTAGGGAACTGACAGTCATGGTATCACTTTGAAAAAATGTTTGAACTTGAGACTTTGGACTGTATTTTGGCAATATGAAAATTCTATACCCATGACAGATTTACCAGGTGAAATGTACTTTGAATTACCATAGTACTTGGGTGTCAAGTGTGTAGCATATGGTACTAGCTAAAACAATCAGCTGAGAGCTCCTTAGAATTAGTGTCTTGTCACAAGCCTCCTTGATGTAATCCTTTCTGAGTTTCTGTCACTTTTTTAGTTCTTGCATGTGTTTGGTATTGCTCTAGCATTGCTTGTATGTGGAGGGTAATTTGCATGCAGCTTCTCTTTGAAATTAATTACAATATAATTTATTTTGCTCCTGTGGTTCTTTGTCCATTCTTTGTTTTTAGTGTATTTTTTTTTTATTCTGCCAACATACAACATTAACAAAATAACATGGGTTTCTTTTGTAAATTTATTTCGTCTTGTTGCACTTTAATCGCCATTCTTAGCACATTGACAGCATTTTCACTTGTTGTAAACTACAGTACTTGCATTTGTGGTTTTTGTTTTGCAGCTTGAGTATGAAAAGGCTATGAAAACATATCATGCTTCGCCAAGTTATCAGGCATACTTGAATGCCAAAACAAAGGGTGAGTAAGAATCTGGTTTTTGTTTTCCCATCATTTTGTGTATTTTAAACATTTTCCACTACCTTTTTCATCTGAAACACTGCATCAACTATTCTGTGTGTGCTGTAAAGCATTTCTCAGATTATGAAAGAGAACCTTTTTTGGTGGTTTGGAAAGGTATACGCTATCATGTCAGTGAATTAAGTTTACGTAAATTTTCATATTGTTTAAAGTGTAAACGGTGCAGAATTGGGTTTTGTATTTTTACTATTATTTGTGTTACGGTTCTTATCTAGTTTTAGAGGAGGGTTTTTAGTAACAAAATCATTGGTCATTTGAGAGAGAGAGATATGTCATTAGGGATATAAAGGCATATGGAGCTTGTCATCTTGTCTCAAAATTTGAGTGACAGTTATTATTACTGAAAGAAACTTGCCCTTTGTTGTAGTAGTTAGTTGCTGAAAGTCACTCATTGTCTTTTCCACTTTCTTTAGATCATTTTCCATTACTCCCATCCCACGTGGTTTAATAGCGTCCTCAGATTTTCATGCTTAGTTTTCAGCTTATTTTTGTTACATTCTTATATTCCATGGTAGTGGTCTAGGACTTAGGCTCAGATTGAGGCCTTCTGTTAGGCTGGTAAGTTAACAAGTATTGCAGCTCATTTCATTAGGATTTTAGTTTGGGTTTTACCGATAGCAAATTTGTCGTTTGCCAAATAATGACGAATAACATTGGTTTAAACTTGTAATTTTTTCTTTTATTGTATTTAGTACTAAATATGTTTTTATGCAGTACAGCTTGAGCAAATGAATTCAAAGTCATCAAAGGAGTCATAATAGGTCATTTTAAGTTACTTATGACTTATTACATAGTCTCATTTTCATTTTTATGTTCGAATGAAAAATTTAGAAATTTTTGCTAAATTTATGACTACGTAAATAATTAAATATGAAAATTTAAGATGAAATAGTAAAAAAACTGAAGTCCATCACTTTTTCAGTCACCTAATGCAGAAAAGATGTATAAATATTATCTGACATGTTTCATTGTTTTTATTCACATATGTTAAACTACCAGATATAACCTCATTCTTAATCTGTGACGAGCAAACAGTTACAGTGTCAGAACTATTACATGGCATTTAAGTTCATGTAGTAGCTCTGGCACTCAGTAAAGCTGTTATTATGTACTACATTACTTTAAAATTTACAGTAAATTATATTCTAGTAAACCTCTCACTTTATCCCATCTCCTTTGTAAATATTGTTGTGCTAGGCTAGAAAACTTTACAAGACTTGCAAACATTTTTCACTTAAGGCAGCACATGTATATGATAAAACATATACCATGCTTTGTGCAAAAACAGAAGTTTGTTCTTAGTTTTAATAAGCAGGATTTTCTATTTGAATTTGTTGTGCTTGAGAAGTAGGAATGTGGGTACGTGGTAGTCTTTAAAGATCACTAGGGTAGGCATAATGTCTGTTTTTAAAAGTATACAAACGAATACCAGAACATACTGTTGGGTTTCACAAGAGATTTGTCAATAATATGATTTTGTCTTATATAATACTTTCTGTACGACAAATGACTTTTCTACTTTTGATATGTAGGAATTTATAATTAAGTCTGCGATGTTCGAAAAGTGGGAATTTAAGGTGTGTGATAATCTTAAAAGATAATTGAAGTAGGCAAAATATCTGTTTTATAAAATACAGACAAATGCTAGAACATTTTTTTCTTTAATATCATTAGTTTATTCTAAACCCTGCTCCGTGAATTTGTTTTTCTGTTTACCTATTATAACAACTGCAAATCAGTTTAGTAGACAGAATATATAGTCTCACAAAAACTATTTTTCTTTTTTTTTTTGACCATACAGACAAAAGGGAAAATAACTTCAGACCATAATAGTTGTTAAGGAGACAAATAAGATTTGGGCTTTTTATAGTGATTTCACATTGATAGTCTTATTTATTGTCCTTATTCAGTGTTCTGTGAGCTATGTATATCAGTATTTCTCTGATTTTTCTTTTGTGTTTAGCCCAATGTTTAGTTTCATTCTAGAGCAAATCTAGACTAATCACACCATTTTTTGCACAATTTATTTTGTTCTCAAGACTGGAAAGTATTTTCTTTTATCAAATAGGAATTATGTAGTTATGCAGTAGATAATGGGATCAGTTTAAAAAAGTACTATATTTAAATGTTCTTTAGTGTATCAACGTTGTTTTATTTGATTTATTTTTGCGATAATGAAATTGGTGTGACCTTTAAACCTTGTAAGGTAAATGATAAAAAGTGCTGCTGTTTCTGATTGAGTACTGTTCAGCATTGTTATTATTTTGATCATTTGTTCTTGTATTCACTTTAATTAATGTTAAAATTTAGTTTGACAATCATCTCAGACCCTCAGTCATCCTCACTAAACATGTCATGGTTTAAAGGTTAACAGTTTCTCCATTTCGAATGGTATGGAATTGTTTATATTTGTAACTTTATTGTACTTGATGTAGGTAAAATACCTTTCATAGCCTTACTTAAATGTATAGTTATTTTTTTTAGGGGGCATGAAAAGTTAAGCAGTACATGAAAAGATTTGAAAGGGTACGGGTACTTGTGCCTGAAGTAAGATAACTTTTTAGTCATTTCAAGTTCAGTGAGTAAATTATTTATCTTGTATATTCATAACATTTCAGTGGGTAACATAGAAAATGATTAGTGATTAGTAGGAAGTTTTATTCTTTATTCCATATAAATCTTTGTGTCATATGTAGCTAAAATACTGCAAGTCAGTCAGTCAGTCAGAAGAGGCACTAAAATTCTTAAATGTTCTCAACATGCTTTCCTGGATAATCATCCTGTAAGTCACATGTTGAGCAGTCATCTACAGATTCAGTACTCTTATACAGCAATGAGTAAAGATTAATCTTGCTTTTGTCAGAGGTACCTAGATTATTGTAGGAAGCTGTGTGTAACAAGCTCAGACTATGTAATGGGATTCTAATATAAAGCATTCAGTCCTGTGGAGCCCAAATTTAATAACACCTAACAAAGTATGTTTTTCTGTTGTCTTTATTTAAATGTCATTTTGATTGATTTGTAAAATATAAACGTACCATATTTGACAGCCATCTTTTGAAAGATGTGGGTAAGTGTGTTAGAGAGAGAATATTAAGGAAACAGGAAAGAATCAAGAACATATGTTAAAAGATTTTAGCAGTCAAAGGCTTAGATATGGAATTTGTCCCTGTAGAACATCTTAAATAGGTTTTGGTTTGGTAGTAAACTGTTCAAGCAGAATGAACAGTTTACTCTTAAAATTTTGAAAAATTGTAACTTGATAACTTGTTTACTATTTTTTGCTGATTACAAAATATGAACAATAGATATATTCATTTATGATAATACGTACTAATACTGGATTGTGTAATTTCTTGTTAAGTATTAAAGTTAAAGATGTTAGTGAATATATGACTTTGTTATGAGTGAGTCAAGGATTACTGTTCCATTGAACAGGCCAAGACCAAAGTGTCAAGTGCAGAATGCGAAAGTTAGGATCTTTTTTTAGGGAAATTCTCAAGATGGTGTTGACAGAAATTTAATTCTTTTCTGATAAGATATATTTCTTTTTTTCTTTTATTCTCTATGATATGGTAAATTTTTCTCAAAGGGAGAGAGTAGTATTAACCCCATACTTTGCTAAACCTATCTAATAGTAGAAATTGTTCTACTGAAACTTCTAACAGTTTTTTCAGAGAATTTAGAAAAGATCATTAGATTACATGACTTTCTTTGTGTACATTTCTCATATATTGTAAATGCAATAAGTTTCTGATGAGCTTCTTACACCTCTTCCTGTTATTATCAATGTTGTCTTGAGTCAGTTCAGATTTTTCACAGTTGCTTGTTTGCTTTGTGGTAGGTGTGTTAGAGTATGTCTGTATTTTAGAAAAATGGGAAAGGTGTTGGAAAGCAACCATGAAATAGATTTAAACTTTTTACTAACTATATCAACTACAGTATTAAGGGGTTTTTAAGTGGTTTAGTTTGGTATTCATCTTGTAAATAACCTTAAAGTGAAGTTACAGTAGTACATGTTGTTATATGTTCAAGTTAGTATTACTGTATTTACAGGTTAGGGATATACTGCAGTTATGTGTGTGTTTTTTTTTTTTTTGAGTCTTTTTATCATGGTTGTTTTGAAGACCTATTTGTTATTTTAGATTTTAATCAGAAATGTATTATGGCCTCCGGTTGGCTGATTTGAAGTTTAGGCTGCATATTGAATGGCGATTTGCTCTATCTCTTATTTCACATATATAACGTACAACTTTTATGTAGATAACTTTTACATAGAATAGTTTCTGTTTTGTTGTAAATTGGCAAGTTAGTAAGTATTGACAGAAATTGTTTTACTCATGAATGATCAGGTAAAATTTTTCATCTTTTTGTCTCTAAAAAGACTTCAGTATGACTGAAATCTGTATATATGTCATAATATATGAAAAGTTCAGATACCCTAGTAATGTTATTCATAAGTAAATTGTTTGTTTTATTACACTTGCTGATGAAATCACATTGTTTCTTTACTGATTAGGGTTTTACCACCCAGCAGGAACGGCAGCAGTGGAAGAGAAGGAAGTCCTAGACCGCTCATCCAGCTCTACAGCTGTGGGTACCAAACTTGACAGACGTATTGATATCCAACCTGCAGAAGATGAGGATGGTATGTGATCAATTTCTTTAATGTTGTCTGATATTTTGTCTTTTGATACTGTTGCAATAGATTGATTTAGTGGCATTTAATACTGTACATTTTTTTCTTTTCCAGATTATGATGATGGATTAAGTGTTAAACATGTTTCTCATGCAAGGTATGTACGCAATCATCGCTTGATCAATGAAATATTTAGTGACACAGTGGTTCCAGATGTGAGGTCTGTAGTGACAAGCCAGCGTCTTACTGTTCTGCGTCGACAAGTCCAGTCTTTAACAATGCATCAGGTAAGGCAATTTAGTTGTTTTGCAGGGGGTAAGGATAATGTACCTTAAATACTTTGCAATTTTGTATCTTATTTACTTTTTTGCATTAGGTTTTCTGTCCACAAAACAAAGTCCCATCTGTCAGCCTGACTTCAGAATATGACTATACCTCACTTAACATCATGGTTAGGTTCCAAAGATCAAGTCATTAGACTAAAAGAAAATAATTGGCATTATTCAAAAGTTAGGGAGATGTAAAACTCTGTTTTGGCTTAAATGTACATGGTTATGAAATATTCTTGGCTTGAGGTTGGCTAAGTGACAAGTGGTCACACCAGATGGAAATTGCAGGTATGGAGAGGTTTTATGTAGTTGCTTGTGGCATATAGAAGGTCCACTAAGCATATGATGGCCATTTGCTTCATTGAAATTTGTAAATGAAGGGTATCCTGAAAATCCAGAGGCAGGCAACATTCAGGTG
This sequence comes from Macrobrachium nipponense, assembly GCF_015104395.2. NCBI lineage: Eukaryota > Metazoa > Arthropoda > Malacostraca > Decapoda > Palaemonidae > Macrobrachium > Macrobrachium nipponense. Next base: position 43,809,309 of record NC_087220.1, on the reverse strand, counting down.
CTTGTTGAGTCAACAGGACTGAATCACAGAGCAAACTACTTTTTGGGCTATATATTTAATACTTTCTGTTTTAAAATGCCAGCAGACAGGAATACAAAAATTTTAGTATCCCTCTCTCACAAAACATCAGCGACAATTTTTATCAAGATTTAATAACTAGTTATGGAACAAGCCAGTAAGATGGGTTTTTTATCGATATAATTCTTGGAGGATGGGTTGCTTTTCTATCCATAAAATTCTTGGAGCATGAGTAGCCAAAAAATGGAATCCTGCCGATTCCTAAATGGTTCTGGTGGTTAAACATGTTGCAAAACTTCAAAATCTGTTCCCACCCAGTACAAGCTTTCACCATGTTGCCAACGTAGCCCACACTACTATTGTTATTCGTAAGTTCGTGTAAATTTACATCCTATGAAACTTTCTTGATCTTGTTGCTTTATAAAGGTTGAATATTTTAACTCTGATTTGGATAAACTTTTTTATTAGAATCATTATGGGCTTATGCAGAATATTCATATCCTATAACTTTGCATATTTGCTCCTTGCTTTATTGTTTTTCACTAGTATTAGGAATGGTAGTTGTTTGGTACAATATTTTTAGAGAGATTGGTTGGTAATTTTTTTTCAATTTCTTTCTTTCAGAAAAAACTGGAAACTGAATTGCAACAGATTGAGGAAAAGTTTGAGGCTAAAAAGAGAAAGTTTGTTGAAGCAGGGGATAGTTTTCAAGGTGAATTAAAGAAAGTTAAGGTAAATATAGTGTTTTGTCTGGTTTTTCTCTTAGTGGAGCAATATTGCTTTGTTTGTAGTGCAGTAGAAAAAGTGAAGACATTTTCTTTTATAGGCTATGGCTCCCAAGTTAGACGAGGCATCATTTGCTGCTATGGTTGAACGTCAGAAAGAAGTATTACGAAGGGAAGCTGAGGAGAGACAAAGGAGTGCCCAGGGTCTTCCTGTGCGACCCCCTTCAGCATCTTCCCAAGGAGGATCTGCTAACAATCCTTCAAATCGTGAGGATAGCAGTGAAGCTGCAGGACCTGCTCCTCAGAATACTGCTACACCAGTTGAAGCCTCCTCTTCACCAGCACCCATGCAGGTACATGCTGATTCAAAATGGTTTGGGTGCATTTCATTAACATATAAAAGTTATTCTTGTACTGTGGTCTTTGACCAGAAGGCGCATCAACATTTTAAGTAAAAACCATGGCTGCATTGATTTCTGAAGATGATTATAGTGTTTTAATCTGAAGCAGTATTATTGGTTATTCCTTTGTCATAGGCAATCTGAGCTCAGGTGTTGAAATCAAGATCATGTTTTGGAAAAATATGAAACTCCAGTTAATGGAAGTGATGTTTCAGATCCTCTAGAATTGCATTAATTTTTAATGCCTCAGACTAATGATATCTATGTAATTCAGTTCTAAAAATAAGTCCAATTCTTTTTATGGTAGATTCTTGCCTTAGAATTTTACTAATACTTATTTTATTCTTTCAGCCTTCATTGTTGGGAAAGAATGTTAATTTTAGAATTATTTATTTTCCATTTTGATAACTTACTTCATTTCATCCTTGAACTTTCTTCATGTAGCAGGCAGGTTACATTCCTAAATATAAAAAAATAAGTAATTATGTTAAGTAATAATACTCTTCATGTGAAGCCAGTTGAGATTTTAATCTACTTAGGTAGGAGTGCTGTAATTCCCTTGGATGGCACCGAGTGGCTTTAATGGCCACAGTTCCTGGTCTTCAATCATAATTACTGTACAGTCATTCATTCATTCTAATTCCCTTAGCCACTAGAGCTTGGAAGTAACGGTTAGTTGTTATTATATAGTACAGACCAAATCCAACCTAATCCTGAAAGGAGGTTGAGGTTTGTTTCAGCTGGTGAGCACACACTGCCAATGTCCCATAAGATACTTGGAAGAATTGTGTTACATTAGTTACAAGGTGAAATCAACTGTAATACTCAACTAGGTATACATAACTGAAATGCAACCCTTAGCTGTTTATTGAACTTTGCAAATATTTTGTTGCAGTACAAACTCATTGTGCCATAAAATATGCAAACCTCAAATGTTACTTAATCCAACACTGTGCAGTATAGTTTAGTCCCAGTCAAAAACAGTCTTCTTAGATAAGTATCTATCACCAGAGGGGCTCTTATGTGTTTGTTCCAATGTGAGTGCTACATGTCTTCAGTTTACACATTTCTTTTTTAAGTTGGTGGAATGGTTCTATACTTGTAAAAGGTATATGTTTTTGATTTGGAACACAGGATGTAGTTAAAAATTATTTTCAAAAACTTAGATAATCATCTCATTGAGAAAGTGTTTAGCATAGTTACCGAGATCCTGTAATAAGCAGTTTGTTCATGAAACTTACCTGTCAGATATATATATAGCTGTATTCTCCGACGTCCGACAGAATTTCAAAAAACTCCCGGCACACGCAGTGGGCGGCCAGTGGTTTAGTACCCATTCCCGCCGCTGGGAGGCGGATATCAGGAATCATTCCCATTTTCTATTCAGATTTTTCTCTGTCGCGGTAGTGAAAACACCTGTTTCCACTACCTCCGCCTAGGATTTTGAAACTTCATTAGCCGCTTAAGTATCCTACTTATTTTTTTGAATGATTGACTTGGATTTGTGGCTAGGCATACGCTATCATAAATTAATTAAAATTTTTTCATTGCATATGATGTCTGAATCTAGGTAGCCTAGTTTCAGATTTTGTTGTCTGCAACGGGTAAGGGGAGGCTACCGAAACCTTCGGTAGACACTCGTTTAGTATACATGACGTTTACATGTTTTCTTTGTTGAGAGATCAATGTAATTAGTGTAATGTTGACTGATTCCGAAAGAGACGTATGATTCGTATGTACGCAAATTAGAGCGTGATAGAATCAGGAGGTCTTCCTCCACAGTAACAGAAGTTAGGATAATGAACCTACTAACCTCCAGTAGACTTTATTTTGCCTAACCCTGTGGTATGGCTTACGGGCCTAGAGGAAGTTCTGTGAGAAGTAATGCCCTTTCTATTATTGTGGATTACATCAAGTAAGCTTGAAAAAGTGCTCGCTCTCCAATCAGTGTTGTGAGTGTAGTGATGTTGATTTTGCCCTAGTGTTGTGGAGGGGGCGTCAGATCGGTCCTATAACGCCTCTAGGTCTAAACCTCTGTCGGACTCCCAGGACCAGGGAGGGGGCAAGTTGAAAACCGAAGGAGGGTTACGGGAACCCCCCCCCCCCACCGATCTGGCGTCCCTTCGGCAGGATAAGGCTGCCAAAGATCGTGCACGTGCACGAATCATGAAAGATTGCTTCTCGTCCTCCGAGGCGTCCTCCCCGCAAGGTTGGAGCTCTCGGAAGGACTCGCGCCCTCTAAGAAGCTTTAGAGAAGAGGACGCTTCACGTCCTCTCTCTCGTCAGGAGGGAACGTCAGATCCGCCCCATAACGCCTCTAGGCCTGGACCTCTGTCGGACTCCCAGGACTAGGAGGGGAGGGCATGTCGAAAGCCGAAGGAGGGTTACGGGGAACCCACATCGATCTGGCGTCCCTTCGGCTTGACTTAATATCGATAAGCGTGACAAAGACGCAAAATGTCGCACAGGCGGCTGTCGTCTTGGTCAAGAGATTAAAAATGTCCTTAAGGCAGGACCCTCACAAGGACGCCTTTCGAGACATTCAACGCTCTATCGAGAGGAAGACTTCGTTTGCACTTCCTCCATCTAGACTGAAAGGGAGAGCTGGGATCTGGTACGAAACAGGAGAAGAAGCAGGATTGAAAGCACCGTCTTCTTCTCAAGGAGATTTCGCCAATTTGGTGGACGCTCCAAGGAGGTCTTATTTGTCATCGGCTAAGGTTTCCTCCTCCCCTCATGGCGTTATGTATACGTTATGTGACGTTCGCTTTACTACGAAACGGGATATTGTTCAAGCTCATAAGATTGACGTCCGGCAAGCTGATTTGCATAGTCAAACAGCTCGCCAAGACGCATCTTACTCGTCCCTAAGGGACGCTCTGTCAGCGGACAGAGATGACACTGGACAGACTATCCTAGTTTTCGACAGGAGAAGGGCAAAGAATTCCTCATACCCAAGAACACACAGGCGTCCTTTTAAATGCCCTTCTGCAGTGTCGATGAGCGTGACAAAGACGCAAGATGTCGCACAGCCGGCCCGTCGTTTTTGTCAAGAGTGGCGAACGTCCTGAAGACTCGTCCTGATGACGATCACCGTACTTATGCTTAGGACGCTCGCGTTTCATGAGCGGCTCTCCCCTCGCCAGGAAGCCTCTCAAGTTACTCGTGTTGACGCACGTCACTTCAACTATGACGCTTCCCTTGATGTTCGTCGCTCTTCTATTCCGGACGCTCTTCAAGACGCCTGCAAAGAATGCAATCAGGACGTTCGGCAAGCACCTCGCGACGATGCCTTTCGGAACGCTCGGCGTTCCTTTTTTGAGCGCGTGTCTGGATATGTTCATTTGCATTACTAAGACGCAAAATGTTGCACAGGCGGCCACCGTCTTTGTTAGAAGGTAACGAAAGTCTTTAAGGCCGTCTTGGAGACGATAGCCTTACGTCTTCCTATAGGGCTCTCACACTTCAGGAGCAGTGTGCGGCTCTCCAGGACGCTTTTCGGGTGGCCTTTCAGAAGACGCTCGACGTCATAAACATTGATAAGCTTTTTGGAAGACGCTCGATGTCTTACACATCTGGACGCTCGCCAGGACGCTAGCGAGGACGCTCGCCAGGATGCTAGCGAGGACGCTTTGAAGACGCTCGGCATCCTACACGTCATGAAGCTCGTAGAGGCACTTGCCAGGACGTTTCTTCAGAACGATAGGCGTCCTACGCATCAAGACGTTCGGCAGGATTCCTGCAAGAACGCTCTTCAAGAGGGCGTCGTCGAAGTAGAGGAAGGAGTTTGGTCTCGTCAAGATGTCTACTTCTCTTTCTACGAAGGGAGCGTTCAAGAGAATCCATCACTTGATGAATTCCAGGAAAACTGTAAGCAGATTTCGGTGTCATAAAACGCCTCGTCTGCTTTCGGGATTGCGCTGCCGAAGGGGAACATTAAGGTCCTTCCTGTCGTAAGCCCAGTCTCTAATCAGGATCCTACCCCTTCCTCGATTTCTGCGGGAATCGGAAGGCTATATGCTCGAATTCCTGGATTACTTTCCGTCATGCAATTGGGTTAGTTCTCATTGACAAAGTTCTTAATAACATTTTATCGCATAAGCGGATAAGTAACAAAATTTCGAAAGAGCTCTCATTCATTAGTCAGAGGCTCATCCAGGAAAAAGACTTATAGACTACGTCCATGAAGTCTTATGTCAAATATCATAAGAAGCTTGAACTTTCCTTTTCGATCTTCGGTTCTCACTTGAGGATTTCCATTTGAATAATATTATTCCTTTTCTTGGCAAAGAGAATGAAGACAGTCGATTTCCATTCTCTCTCTCTTCCTCGTCGAGGAAAGAATGTAGTAGAGAATTATATGTTCAAGTGACTGCAATACTTAGGTATTTTAACTTCGCGTCATATTACTAATGTAAAGTTCAAGTCATATACGCATATCGTGGTTACCTCTACAGATGGCAACCGAAAGGACTGTTATTTTAAGTGTATTTAATCGGTACTTCCTGCAAACTTCCAGGAGTTTCCGGTGTAAGGACAATGCTTGAAGGTATTGTTACAACAACACCAACTCAGCTTCTGCATGTAGCGAATTATGTTTCGCTTAAATATGCCTGCTTGAGAATTTTCTTATGATCGATAATAGTAACGAACCTATTCCTTCGTAGAAGAGAGTAGCTGGTAACTCAGGCAGAATAGTGCGAAACGAGAGGTTGCTGTCATTGTGGATGACGCAGTATATTTAATCGGTACTCCCGGCAACTTTCCAGGAGTTTCCGATTTAACATTTGGTTAATTAAGCGTAATGTTACGACAACACAAAATCAGCTTCTGTATTAGCGAATTCTGTTTCGCTTAGATATGCCAACTTGAGAGTTTCTGTTCAAATAATGGAAAATCCTATTCCTTAGATTGAAGTAGAATAGCTGGCAACTCGGCATAAGACTGCGAGAAGGTGAATATAAGCTGCTGCCTGTAACTGTCACAGTGTCTCACACTGTCACCAACTCAGTGTTAGGTAGCTCGTTGTACTGCTCAGTCGGTTACGTCTCTCTCTCCCGCGGGATTGATTTACGAACCGTATCTCTGCCCTACAATCATGACTTTCGCCTCGGGTTGAGGGGATTTCTGGTAATCATGAATAAACGACTTCCTTTTGCTAAGAAATTTTCAACAGAGATATCTCTTAGACATGTTCGGCGCTGCTTACCGCACTGTAACAGAATTCTGTACGAGTCTACGCAGCATAGCACTATAATAATGCTCTCCTGCTTATGCAAAGCGCAGCCTTATTAGGGAAGGAAGCATGCTTAGTGAGGGAATGGATGAGTCTGCTGGGGACCATTTCCTCGCTGGAGAAGCTTGTTTCCCTGAATAGACTGCAATTCAGACCTCTACAGTTTTTTTCCTACAGGAGAACTGAAATAACATCAAAGATCTAGAGATAATTCTAAACGTCTCTCAATGGGTTAAGGATCACCTCAGGTGATAATGAGAGGGAGCCAGGCATCCGGACAGAGGTCCTGGCACATAATCTAAAAGAATTGGAAGCAATTTGGTTGGCTCTCCAGTTCCTCGAAGAGTGAGGTTTTGGTCGAGTGGTCCAAATCATCTCAGATAATTCCGCAGCTCCTTCTCATATCCCAAGAAAAGAGAGATGGTTATCGGCATAGGCACGGAACGTAACGATCCTTAAGAGGTTCGTTACACGATTGCACGTCCGTGCGGATCTTCTCGATCGACGGCAGCAACTACTGACGTTTGACTTTTGAGTAATCCTCGCTTAGAAGTATGTCGAGAGTTGTGGAGACTTTGGGGACGTCCTTTCGTAGATTTTGCAATATTGAAGACGAAGAAGCTTCCTCTACGTTGCGCCCTTATTCTCGATCCGAGAGCGGTAGCAATAGACGCCATCCTATAGTATGGAATGGGGATAGTTGGTTAGCCTTTTCCCCCTATTCAAAAGCTTAGGAAATGTAATAAGATAATCGCTGGCGTCAGAGGGAGTGAGAAAGACGCTGATCGCCCCATGTTGGTGCCTTCGAGAGGCTGGATTCACAGAGGTCACGTCCTTCAGAGAGCACTTTCCAAGGACCCTTCCCGAGAGAATCGGTCTACTCTAACAGCCTCACTTCGAGAGGTACCTAAAATCTCTCCGATCTGAGTCTGAATGCGTTCAGACTGTCAAGAAGCGAGAGGATCTTCAAGATTAATTGCAAGTCTCATTGCCAAAGCAAAGCAGTGCTGCATATTTTGCAGTGTACCAATCGGAGTGGGCCGTTTCTGGACATAGGGCAGGAAGAATGACTGTTCCTCTACTCTGACCTCTGTGAATGACTTTACCGCCTTCCCATTCCGTCTGAAGTATGGGATAAGCTAACAGTCCCAACGATTGTAGAATACGGAAATATGTTGTTGACGGCCTCTAGGCTCAGAGATTCGGATCTGTCAAACAACAAAGCCCTTCACGATCTTTGAGGTCTGCGGAAATCTTGATGGAACTTAGACGTAGTCTGAAGTTCTTGATGTCAAAGCATTTCGAACCTCTCCTTTCTGTAAACTTAATACACGTGACCAAAGAAAGGCTAATTTTCTAACCACTCTAGCTACGGAAATGAGGGTTAGTGAGGTTTTAGCCATCATCAGAGGTTTTGGCTTTAGAGGACATAATTCGGTGTCCTCTAAGCCTTCCGTTCTTGCTAAGAACGAAAACCCGTCTAACCCTTGGCCCAGAGGACCTGGAGATCAAGGGGATGGCACAAATTATTGGGCAAGAGCCACAGAGAGTCCTGTGCCCTGTCGGGGCTCTCAAGTTTTATCTTGATAAAACTAAAGAAAGTCAAGGTCATTCGGACAATCTGCGGTGTTCCGTAAAAAGACCAGACTTGCCATGTCGAAGAACGCCCTGGCGTTATTTTTAAGGAGTCTTTCTAAGAGGCTCATTCGTCATGTTTGAACAAGATTTGAAACCTTTTAAAGTAAAATGCTCACGAGGTGAGGGCGCGGCCTCGGAAGCATTTCAACAGAGCATGACACTCAGTAATATCCTGAGTGCCACGTTTGAGCGAAGCAACTCTGTGTTCGCTTCACACTCCCGACGGGATGTGAAGACGACATATGAGATCTGCGAGTCGCTAGGACCATATATCCGTAAAAGAAATATTATTGGAGGCAGGAAGCAGCACGAATCCTATCCTATAGAAAAAGGGATAGGTGTGCTTTTAACTTTGAAGGGTTGGTCGCTTGAGGCGCTTTCCCTTTCGTTAGCCTAGAAGTTATGGGACTAACTTCGATAGGTTAGGTCAGGTGGTGGTTTTAGCTTCGTTGCCCTCACAGTATGGTCAATATGGTCTAGTCACATTGTGGTCACGCCCCCGTGTTGACAGATCATCTAGAGCGCACCAACTACACAGGTCACTACCTTGTTGGCAACTCTAGTAAAGCAAAAGCAGACTTCGGTGACAGTAATCAAGAAGTCAGCTATGCTAACAGGTAAGGAATCAAGATGTCAATCATCTGCACTTGAGGTGTTTCCTAAATCCTTCTATTCTGTCCCTTCCCACCTCCAATGGGTGGGATTCAGCTATATATATCTGACAGGTAAGTTTCATGAACAAAATGTTATTGTTATGATACAATAAAGTTTGTTCATACTTACCTGGCAGATATATATAATTAAAGTACCCACCCACCTCCCTCAGGGGACAGTGGTATGAAAATCTGAAATAGAAAATGGGAATGATTCCTGATATCCGCCTCCCAGCTCGGCGGGAATGGGTACTAACCACCTGGCCGCCCACTGCGTGTGCCGGGAGTTTTGAAATTCTGTCGGACGTCGGAGAATACAGCTATATATATATCTGCCAGGTAAGTATGAACAAACTTTATTGTATCATAACAATAACATATTAAAGAAATGAAGGGCAATTTGACTTTCACTCCAGGAAGAATCACGAATTATAAAGAAACCAAGAAAAACTTGAGTTCCATCAAAAGGAACATTTCATTCAGTTCAGGGCATGTAATAGAACAAGTTCTGTAACACATTTGTAAGTTGATATCACATCACCTTCTTTCGTCAACTGGACTACACATTCAGTGTCTCTTCCACAAGTTCAGCACTCAGTTGCATGTAACCCCAAGAGAAGGCTTTAAGAAGGTCTCCACTTCTGCTTGATTGTCTTGAAAGTGATAACCTATTTTCCATTAGGGTTATATCATAGCTCCTATCCCCTTTCAAATGTATATCATGTTTCTGCTGGAAGAGATGTGTTTCACTTACGTGCTCTGGTCGTCCATGGGAAAATAAATTGACTATAATTGTACAACAGGATAAAACTAAAGCAGCTCCATTATCACTTGAATTTTTGTTGTTCCACCATTAAAGTCCTTGATTATTTAGTAGTCATTTAATCCTCAGACAGTTTTGTACATTATTGTTCATAATGAGATAAAAGTTTTGTATTGTGCAATACCCTACCTTACTCTGTTACTTGATGGTGAGCATTATCCAGGAAGTTTGAGATACCCTTGAGATTATGTACGATCTCTGAAGTTTACCACCCTATATTGTCTTTTATTGATGTTCAGTTGCACACAGATGCTAATATACTTCAACATTGCATCACATGAAGTTGAGACTTGACAAGATGATAGATATAAACTAAAAAGTAATGTAACCCAGTTAGGGAAATGTCTCGTTTGCTTCAGGTGACTGAGGCAGTAATGCTGTATGTGATATACTGAGTGAGAGAAGGCTTCCTGAAATGAAGGTTACTCACATGTTGGTATTGATGACTATTACTGGCTAACTATGCTGTTCCTTGCATTGAAGAATGAGAGATCTTTTTATATTTGGAAATTTCAACATTGTTAAATGTTTTTATGGATCTTCATTATGAGGAGCAGATAAGCTTAATTTTATTGTAGGTTAACTTACATTTTCCTGTTACTTGGTATTATTAAGTACTGTTGATGTTGAAGAATGAATTAGTTATATAGTGTTATTTACATTGTAAATCAATTTTAGGTGACAAAGATAACAAGAAAATAGCTATAATTTTCTTTCAGTCTCTCTTCAGTACTTATTAGTATTATTAAACTTGAAAAGGCCATATTGAACTACCTCTGTCTCACAATTATTTTGAACTGCAGGAGAATGACATGGGCGGAGAGGATGATAGCAAGATGGAAGGTGAGAGTACACGACGATTATCCTAAAGTATTTAAGCTTAATTTAAGCAATATTAACACTACAATAAGTTACTAGCATTTGTAGGGTAAAGTGCAAATTTATTTTTTTTACTTTGTATTTAAAGTGGAGTGTGGCTTCAGGAGTAACAATTCATTTGAATGTTGTGTTTCATAGCTATTAGTAGTTTAGAAGCGTTTTTACAAGCAACATGTTTTATGAAGTTTTATATCTCTACCTATGCATGCATACTCTACTAATCTTTTGCAGTAATATTCAGTGCATGCAGAAAGCTTCCTTCGTTATTTTTTTTTTCTTAGAAAACTTAATGCATTGGCCTTCTACTCAGTATAGAGATGATGATGATACATATATGGATTTGTTTAAAAGGGCTTAAATTATTTTCATTATTTTGTAGAGGCACACCAAATTATCAGTATTTTTAAAGGTTGATCATATATTTGAAACGAGAAAATAAAGTTCAAGTTTATTATCGTGGTATTAGAAAATTTTTTCTTTTAAAACTATGAAGCCTTTAAAAGTGAATGTGCAATAGATTTTGAGTATATAAGAAATAATTTAAAATTACTGAAAGGAATGTTTTTATGATAGCAAGTGTAATATTGAATTATGTTGAAAAGCTTTAGATAGAAAGGCATGAACAATGATTTTGAACTTGAATAGTAGTATAGCTGTTTGTTAAGCATTTTCAACTAGATTGTATATTCTGACCACAGATTTGATAGATTAGTTGAAGTACTGTATCTGTAGAGTATCCTGTCATAGAAAATCCTATGGTGATTTATGAATAATTTTGTTTTGTTTTCAGTTATTCTGTTTTATGAAATTGATTTGACTTATCATTATTTCTTTTAAATTTGGTTAATATTTCAGTACATAGCAGTACTGGTTTATTTTTCATTATATCCTAATTCCTAACAAAACTCCATCATTACCTAGCCTCCAATGTGACGTCTACAGCTGCCTCATCTACACCAAGTAGTGCAGCCCCTACCACTACCACAACTGCTGCAACTGCAGCTGTCAATGGACCCACCTCTGCTGCTGCCTCACCCACTGACCAACCTGCTCCTGCAGTCATCCCAAGCAGCATGGCACCTGCAGTCCGCACTGTACCACAGCAGAATCTGCCAGCTGCAGCTCCTGCCAACACAGCTCCCTCTCTTCCTCCCATGGCTCCTCATCCCTCTGTCAGTTCTCACCCTAATGTAGCCAGTCATCCTGGTGTTCCTCCCTATTCCAATGTTGCCACAGCTCCTGGTATCCCTACAGGTGCCCCTCATCCTTCAGGGCCTACGCATCCCACAGGGCCTTCTCTTCCTGGTGGGGCTCCTCATCCTGGTGGGGCTCCTCATCCTGGTGGGCTCCTCATCCTGCCGGGGCTCCTCATCCTGCTGGGGTTCCTCATCCTGGCGGAACGCCTCTTCCAAGTGGAGCACCTCACCCATCAGGAACTCCTCAAACAACAGCAACTCCTCACCCCACAGGAGCCCTTCACCAAACGGGGCAGCCACACCCATCAGGTGTCCCACATTCAGCAGTCCCTCATCCAACTGCTGCTCCTCATCCTGGTGGGCACACTACAGGAGCACTGCATTCAGTGGGAGTTGCCCATGCTGGAGGTCCTCACCAAGGAGCACCTTCGCATCCTGCAAGTGGTCCTCCTCATGCAGGAGGACCTTCTCACCCTTCAGGTCCTCCTCATGGTGGCCCCCCACACCCTTCAGGCTCTCCATACTCTGCAGGTCCTCCTCACCCTGGACTCCCCCACCCTGCAGGGACACCTCTCCCTTCCGGTTTGCCCCATCCTTCTGCTCCTGTAGGTATGGCCCCCAGTAATGCCATTCCCTCATACACAGTAGCACACACTGCTCCTATGCAAACTATAGTTACATCTCAGGCCCCACCGCTGCCTTCTGGACCCATTCCAGTTCAGGTTGTGGGCCATGGTCCAGGCCCTCCTCTAAATCCTTCTCCCCAAGCCACTACACCACCAAGTGCCCCTCCTCCTTCATAATTTAGCATTTTTATTTCTATTTTCCTTAGTTTTTTCATTTTACTTAATACTATTCGGAGATTGTATTTTCATACATTTTATTTAGTTTACTGTAGTAATTTAATAGTTTGTCCAAATTTCAGACTTTGCATCCCCTTATATTGCCATCAGGTTTTAATGTAAGTTGAAGATTCCTTTTCTTTTGATTTTAAGGTGAATTGGATTATTTAATTTTGTCATAATTGTAGAACAGGGGAGACTATTCTGTCATTTAACTAGTACATATAAATGAGTATGAAATGTTGCTTGGCAACCTTAGATATGAAGTTCCTCTAAGGGAAAGAAGAAAATTAATGTGTTGCAAGACTAGCATCTGTAGTGACTTATTGAATTAAGATTTTCACTTTCATCTTTTTTCATTGTTATTCATTGCATTCTGTTTTGTCAGTGATGCCTGCATGAATGCAAGTGTACCATCAGTAATACCAGAATCTTAGTGTTATTGAAAGGGCACAAATTGCACATTCACCGTGGAGACAGTAGGACTGTACAATAGCTTAAATTGTATCATTTTTTCAATGATAAAAACATTATTATTGTATTTCACTTTAGTCTCAGCACATGTCAGTATAAGTCTTATTTGGTGTGTTGATTATCTTAAGTGTGTACATTATTTACTTACTAGTAATATTCTCAAGTGTTATTGATAAATTTATCATTTGTAGTAAAATGTAGCAGATAATTCAATCACAGGCATTTTTATGGCAAGGGAGGTTAGTGTGTGTGTGATTTTATTGATGAAATGTTAAGTTAGGGAATCCTTGTGTAAATGAGGTGGTAATACTATTTTAGATTTAAGATAGTTCAACTTTATTGGACCTATCTGATATAAATGTAACAATTAAGTGACTATAATCTCTTTCTGATTATTTCTCTTGGAATAAATGTTACATAGTTCCACTGTCTTGCTTGAAAGCTGTCAACGGTCTGTAACAGTTTACAATGAAAGTCCAAAAAAATCAATGAAAGTCCAAAAAAATCAGGTTAATTTATATACAGTATATGTATTTAACAATATATAGTTAGTAAAAATTTGATGAAAGACATTGTATTGTTTAATTTTATTTTTATGTTGCATTGCTGTCTTTAAAACTTGAGTTTTTGTAGACATGGACTTCAATTATGCATCCAAGATAAACCTTGAAATTTAAGTATATTTGAACAGTGTGTAGATTGAATTTTAAGCAACTCAACAGTGAATTATGTCAATGTATAAATAAAATTTGTATAATTATAATTGCAGTTTTATTGTCAGTATTAAGTACAGTATTGATATCCAGATATTAATAATTTGATGTTTTATTTATTTGTATTGTTGAGATTCAAAGTGAACTCGTCACAAGGAAATAGTCTGATTTCAAGTTTGTCAGTATGTTCATTTGCTCCAACTCGTAGGATGTGGGCAACACAGAATTAAGTTTTAGATATTTAGAGACACATTTGTGGCTGAAAATGAGTTTTCAGAGATGTCAACCAAAAGGAGAAGGTTTCTAAAATTCCCATAGTAAGAAGTTCATGAGTGCAACAAATCATTGTGGAAAAGCTGTACCATCTCTCTTGTGGAAAATATCAATGAAGTCTTAGGAATACTTTTATATGGGAATCTGAGGTATTCAAAGTAGTATATTTATAGGATTTAATGTCATTTCTAGATTGCTGAGTTTTTCAATTTTTTGTAATTGGAAGTGAAAATTTTAATAACTTTTAACAATCAACCCATTGATTATGTTGCTGTATTTCCATGCAGAAAGTCCCTGTCACTATTTTGTTTTTAAGACTGAAAAGCCTCATACTACACATAACCAAAACCTAAAGGCCCGGCCACACGATCGAGCAAAGGTGTCTGCTCGATGTGACGTCAGAAACAGAGAAACCGTGGATAAGTTCTGACTTTAGGCTTCTGACATCACATTGAACAAAGTTCGTTGGGCAAAACTCAACCGTGTGGACAGGGCTTTAGATGACCCTATGCATCAGTCATTTTGTGCTGTATCAAGAACAAGTGAGGGGGAGGGAGGTAAGCAATTGTTCATGAAAAATTTCCACAAAAAAACATTTTATGAAAAACAACTTTCACTAGTCCCATTAATCATGTACGGCCTGAATATTAATTTAGGAGGGAGTACAATTGGTAGTCCATTTCATGAAGTTTCTAGGAAGATGGCAAATAAGGAATGAAGGTAAACTAGATCAAAAGTCAATCCTCAGAGACCGGAATTAGAGATTTTGGCACAATAAATTTTTTATACCTGAGAGGGGCATCCACCTAAAGGGCCAAAGAAGTGAAATAGTTTGAAGTATGTAGAAGGATTTAATTGATGATCGTGGGGTACCATGTCAAAATAACCCCAGAATGGTTATGCCCCTTCACTGCTAGGTAAATGTTGGATTACCCATAATCTGTCAATCAATCAAATTAAGATTAGAGAAGAGGCAGCAGGATGTTGAACGTGAAAGGCTGTTGGACCAACTTTGCATATGGAAGTAAATTGTGAATGAAACATGACGCTGTTGACATTGTTTGATTGCCCATCATATATATTCCAAGCAGAACTAATTGGTGAGAAATACTGATAAACAGAATGGTAAAAAGTATAGTGTAAATATGGGTCATTATGTTTTGAGATGGTTTGGCCATTTGGAAACAATAGATAATGGTAGTTCGGTGCAAACTGCAGGATAGGAGTGAATGAGTTATTGGGAAGGAAGGTCTTAACATCCATTGTGTGAGCTTGCAAGGTACTGTAGATATAAATGACAGTGATGGTAGGGGGATTTGATGTGTTGACAAGTCTTTTTCGTGTAGATGTATGGACATGTTACGGGCATTCTCTGTGCAGGAGCTTCATTTATAATTCATAAGTTAAACTGAATAAGGAGGTGACCATTAGGTTGTTTTTTCCCTGGATCCAAATGTTAAAGAAATGGCATAACGTTGAAAAAATGTAAGCTGTACCTGTATTACAAATTCTATAACGACCATATCCGCAGGAGTTAGATGCTGTAAAGGAAAAGAGGGTGCACAGTTGATATTTATAACGTAAATGTTATGTATATTAATATTATCCGGTGAAGCAAGTACAGTAAAAGTTCTCTTTAAAAAATATCAATTGTTATTCTGCCTATGTTAATGATTTTTATAGTTCTGATCCGAACACAACTTAGATGAAATAACATTGTTAAAACGTATTATTATCTTTAAATCTCAATGGTCCCTGCTTAATGAAACTTACTCCACTGCTATTCATGAGATTCTTTCCTTCTCATTTCTCGTCTTGCTTAGCTAGTTTGTGTTAATTAATTTAGTGCACAATGAACACTGGATTGATAATAATCTGTCCAGAGCTTCTCCTCGGGAAAAGACCTCACCTGTCCGAATCTTCATTTATCGAAGTACGTAGGCTGGTTATATGCGTCGTTCTGGAAATGTTCTTGAGGTTTCTGCTTCCGAAGACATTTTTCTCACTTCAGAGTAAGTTGATAAAGATGTTTCAGGGGTAACTGTACAGTTGAGTCTCGTTAACCAGGGTCTTGGCAATTACAGTCCTCTTAACCCGACCCCTGTCAATTATGGCGACCAGTCTGTAAAGCTGAAGATTTCACCTTCAGGAAACTCCTTGTTCTCTACTACAGCTCCTAGATGACACATATACATTATTGCACTGAATGCTATGCAAGGTAAGTTCATGTAAGTGTTGTTTTTCACTTCAACGATTTAGGGGCTAATTGGTTCCACACACACACTGTATGTCCTGAGTTTTTGCATAATGATACCAAGTGTATTATTAACGAACACTCCAACCCCGCCCCCTCCCAAACCATCCAATTATCTTCAACGTAATACCTCGGGGAACGAAATGTCAATCACAGCCAGCAACCTTTCACCCTGGTTCTCGAATACTCTATAATAATTCATATGTTTTCTGCATTCTTAAGCATTGCGTTTGTCAATTCAATAGAAGGCTTTTAATCATATTTTTTTTATTTATTTCTGAAGGTAACGGATGACCTTAAAATTTTAGTGGTTTAACCACTGAACCAAAGTGTCTCATTAGTCGGCTCGTTGAGGTTTAAATCACCTATGTACGTATTTACATTTCATGCACGGAGCAGCCCTCATGCGGTGCACTGTTAGCATTACTTGAGGTTCTTTGCAACGTCGTGCCTTCGGCCACTAGCTGAACCCCTTTCGTTCTTTTTACTGTACCTCCTTTCATATACTTTCTTCCATCTTTCTTTCCACAATCTCCAAACAATTGACTCATAGTGCAACGGCGATATTTTCGTCCTGTTACACCTTTCAAACCTTTAATTTATAATTTCCGTTTCAGCGCTGAATGACCTCATTGGTCCCAGAGCTCGACCTTTGTCCTAAATTGTATATTCAATTCAATTCCTATACTGAAGTGAACAGTTGTCTTTACTGTAGTTGGGAGTTGTTAGTATAAGTAACAGGTCTTCATTCAACCAAAAACTACGCCGGCCATTCCATTGAGGAGTGAGAGATGTGTATTTCTGGTGATAGAAGTTCACTCTCGACGTGGTTCGGAAGTCACGTAAAGCCGTTGGTCCCGTTGCTGAATAACCACTGGTTCCATGCAACGTAAAGCACCATACAAACAAACAAAAACTAGGCCTTTTGTGGTTCAGATGGTGTTTTAATTACCCTTTTGCCGCAAGGCTTTATTACTTCTTTCTGTATACCTAATATTTGCATTTACTTGATACGTATTCTATTAGAAACCGTCATGATCTGGTGCTCATTACCACGAGACTGATAGAGAACAGTGATTTAGTGATAAAATGCATATACTGTACTAGCGTCCTAGTTACGAAGATGATTTCCTCAAAAATATCAAGCGCCAATTATCTGACGAGTATTTACTGTGATGTGCGGCAAAAACAAGTTTTAAATTTATATTTAAAGAATTTGTATTCTCTCTCTCTCTCTCTCTCTCTCTCTCTCTCTCTCTCTCTCTCTCTCTCTCTCTCTCTCTCTCATTATGTGTAGTGTATATACATCTTGGCCACCGATTTGCAATTAAAGCTGAACGTTTTGCTGATAGTAATGGTAACATAGACTATATCTTTATCGGTAACTTCCGGGTAATTTAGCTTGTAATAATCCATTCTGTAGGTGCCTGAAGAGAAAGACAGAGTACCTAATTACAAAATAAATTGACATGTAGTATTTCGTCTTAAGTGAATGATTTGTTAAGTTTTGTGTATTAAAATGGAGGAAGTTTTATTAAACTTTTGCTTGATAAATTTGTCATGTGGATTCATATAGTATCCAAAATCTGCATGAGACAGGCGACAGATTTCCAATACTTATTATGTCACTTCTACAGCTACGAAATTCTTGTGTCACACGCTAGTTATCTAAAGGTGTGACGTAACAATCACCAGTGGCCACAATGAAAATCTCTTGGGATTTGTAACACGAGATTTGACAGATAGTACAGTTATGTGACATGTGATGGTTTCCAAAGTTATGCACGACAAAAATAAGTTTATTGTATAACGTAATAAATAATAAATTCTCATCTGATACATAATTATCATGCGTACCAGCTACACGTTTTTTTTTATTATATGTGCTTAGTTTTTGTTTTTTTTCTTTTTGGCGGCAAATACAGAATTCCCATGGCAAAATAAATTCCACGCTTGCCGAGAAATTAGCACTTGACTTCAATAACCAAGTGGTTATTTGAAAATTATTGAACTAACAAATAATACAATCCTTTAATATTAAGGCACCGAGTTTTGAACAAAACAAAGTAATTCCATTGATCTTAAACTCCACATAATAAAAATGCCGATGTTGCAAGTGATATAAAGTCAGATTTTTTTTTGGCCAATAGTTGCATTTCAAGAGCAATGATAATATATACTGTTTATTAGTTTTTGTCTGAGGTCATTTTTTGTAATGCATATTATAACTTTTTGTGCATTCATTTGTCATTACCACCTGTTTATAAACAGGTGGTAATGACAAATGAATGCACAAAAAGCAGATTAATAACAATCTTCATGTATTAATTTACGCTACAGAAAACAACCTTTCGAAAAACAGCTCATTACCGCTTTACATCCATTAGATTAAACCCTAGACATTATTAAAACTTCGCTATATTAACTTTTCAACTCACGGCCACAGTTTTAAACATGTTTGTGGCATGCGGGAGTCACTTACTTACAACGTACAACAACGTCAGTACTTTTAATATAAATTAGAGTATGTTTCTTCTTTGACGAGAAACTGGTCATTCAAAGCAAGAATAAACAACTCAGTCCACGTCAAGTCAAAATACTTGATCAAATGATTGGTTTTGCTAGTAATGCTACAGTGAAAGGCAAAATGTCTCCGTTCCATAACGGCGTTATTATTTCATCTAAATCAGTAAAAGGATTGTATAACATGTTGCATGAACTGTATGGATTAGAGTGCTTGTTGACAATTCGGCTATGTCAAGACACAGTCGAACATCTCTTTTCTTTCATACGGCAAATTGGTCATTGTCATGATCATCCGTCACCTTTGGAATTTAAATATAGACTACGGGTATTCATAGTAGGTAGAGACAATAGTTTAACCGATCAGGGTCTTAATGTTTGTAATAATGATGAAGCTACATCTTGTGTCACTACAGAGTGCTTAAATGTAAGTAGTCCATCTCAAAGCTCAAATGTTGCTCCCAATGATCTAGATTCCGAGATATGTATCTGCGTGTCTCATGAAGCACCTTCTGCCTGTTAACAATGAGACTGAGACTGAGGAAGATCAAGTAGAAAATTTAATAGAGATAGAACCTGAAGCACTGATAGGAAATGAGTCCCTAAGTTATTTGGGAGGGTTCGTAGCGTTTAAATTTAGAAATGAGTATACAACATTAGGCTCAGCTGATGTAGATGAAACAGGCAAGGACTGGATATTATATGTAAAGAGAGAGGTATTATATAGGCCGCCTAATCATTTTAGAGAAAATCTATAAGAAATGGAAGATTTATTCAAAATTTTCCATGGTGATGCTCTAAAACCAGGAGTCGGAGCAGTTTCAAATCTTACTAATATATTCAAGGCCACCAATATTGATGTTCCGGAGGAGGTCATGAACATTTTTATTAGATGTAGGCTTCATTTTAGAATAAGAATATTAAACTCTAAGAAGGCAAAAATTCGTAGTAAAGGTGTGAAAAAAATAAAAAATATTGTTCAGTAATATTGAAAATCTATTTGATTGAAATGAGAGAAAGAATGCAGAAATCCCATAGAAAAGCTATAATAAGATGTAAACAAATTGTTCAGTAATCCTGAAAAATCACTTGATTGAAATGAGAGAGAGAGAGAGAGAGAGAGTTAATTGCAATAAGATTTCCAATAAAATGTTAGGAATAAAGCTTATATCATGCGTAAAGTTTTATTTCCATTGATATATTTCCTATCATATGTATTTGTATTTTGGAAATATAGCCATAAAGACATTAATATTAACCTACTTTCTTAAATGCAATGTTAGGAATCCATAAAGAGGCATGAACAATAAGGCTGATGGTCCAGATCATAGCTACAGGACAGCGTCACATATACACTCAGGAGTCTCCAGGTGACGTCACAGAGCACAGCTGAGCTCCCGGCACCATGCGCGGTAACTCACCTTATCTTATTCCATCTTGAAACAACTATTCCAAGATCTGGGCCCGAGTAAGGCTCGAACGAAGGAAACGGGTGGGGGAGGGAGGGGATGGCGGGAGTTCCCAGTACTTTGTGTGGGCGTGGCTTATACTTTTTTTGAAGTCTGTAGAGATACAGAAATACCCTAGTATTTGTCTTAATGAGCTGGTGTAAAAAGTTTGTCGCTTGGTGTTCTGCGTTTTGGGGAAAGGTAGGGGTTGATATTCAATTTTACTAGTAGAGTGCTTTAAGAACTTTTCTGATTTTTGTAAAATATTTTTAAATATTAGGTATTTTAAAGGTGTGTGCTGTTGCAATATAAGGACTTTGAACGTCTCTTATCCACCGAATTTGTGGTTTTAACTATAATGTATATCTCTTCCATTTTTCCAAATAATGGTAAATTTTTACAACAGTTCCTACTGTTTTTCTGAAGTAATAATGTATTTTCATATGTTTTAACGTGTATTGAAATATTGATAATACATTGGGGAATTTTTTTTGAGACTTGATACACCTACTACATCCAGCAAGGTTGGATGGATGGATGGATGTATGATATTTAGGGCAAACGCCCAGGCACTGGGGCACAACCAGGTTTGCGGCCCTTTGGCAATGCGGAGTTTTGGGTGGGTAAATAACCATCGGCACAAAATGGCATTTTAATGAATAAAATGCAGTAGAACAATTATAGCCTCCGTAGGGGGGTAGTGCCGTCAGTGAACTGCATGCGGTGCACTGTTGGCAATTACTTAAGGTTCTTTACAGGTGCCTTCGGCCCGTAGCTGCAACCACTTTCATTCCTTTTGCTGTACCTCCCTTCATATTCTCTTAAATTATCTTACTTTCCACCCTCTCCTAACACTTGATTCATAGTGCAACTGCCAGGTTTTCCTCCTGTTACATCTTTCAAACCATTTACTGGCAATTCCCATTTCAACGCTGAATGACCTCATAGGTCCCAGTGCTTGGCCTTCGGCATAAATTCTATATTCAACAAAATTATAGCGTACTTACCAACCCATAGCTAGGCAACACTGGGTAAGAGGGCGACCTTTATGGTAATTACTATGAGTAATGAGCGTTTCATCTATTTCTACTACTGCTGTACCAAAACTGAGTCCCCTCATTACAGAACCTTCTCTAACCAATACTGGTCTTAGAGGAAATATTCGAATATTTAATAATAGGACGATGGTTCCAAAATTCACTTAAAGACTGGCAAGGGAAAATCAGCAATTTCCATACCGGCAATTTAACTTTATCCAAAAACTTTCTTAAAGATCCCACTGTTGTAAGTAACACTCCATGTTGCCTTCGAAATTAATGCATGGCGAATAATTTTAATAAGAATTGTGAATTAGTAACTGAAAATAATCAGTTACTGGACATATCTTCACTCCATGAAAGACCCGAACCAAATGACAAGAGAAAATGTGACACCTGGAAGACTTTTCCCCCTGGTCACTGGATTCCTTCTCATACGACGTAAAGCCTGGGCCACACATTGGCGATTTCAACCCGCGGAAGGCGTAACGGCCGAAATTTTGCTCATGACGACCCCACTACGCTCTCATTACAACCAATTCCCATAAATCGGCATAGATCGTAACCAAGTCCCCGAGCTTGGCTGACAACTTTGCGCCAGTGATGGCGACTATGCAAGGCTGCCTTGCATAGTCGCCGTCATTCCACAACTACGGTAAAAAGTCGCCATGTCATGGCGCAACACGCAACAATTTCGTAATGGCCTCGCGGCATTTGATCACGCAAGTTGTAAGTACTGGTTGTAGCTAGCAATGGTGAGTTACGGCGTTCAGTAAAACATAAGCCATGTACTTGGCAAACCCATAACGTGCGCAATCGGTCCGAATGTGTCAAGTGCCACGGCAGCCTATAAATGTAGTTCGAGGGCTTAGTTAATTGCCCACAGCTGCCTCGGTTCTGGATTCAAGATTTTCTGCATTCTTGTTATAATTTGAGAACTTCAGATATAGCTAAATATGCCACTGAATAAAACTTAAACACAAATATATTCTGTAATATAAATAAAGATGTAGTTTAAATTTTATTCACGAAATTTACAGTTTTCTAACAGTTTTCTTTATATAAATAAAGACGGAGTTTAACTTTTATTCACGATATTGACATTTTTTAACATGATTTTCTTTAGTGCGTTCATTGCAATCAGTCAATATATTAGCATGTTCTTAAGTATAAAAAAATGCATTTTCTATTTAGAGTAAAACATATATTGCATTAAAAATTTTCAGTAGGTATTCTTGATATAATTTGAGAAATTCAGATATAGATAAATATGGCACCGAATACTACTTACAAGAAGATATATTTGGTAATTATATGAATCTCTTTTAATTTTAAGTTTTATTTGGAAATTTACAGAGTTTTCCAACATGTTTTCTGAAGCATGAAAATGTATTTGTTCATCGTTTTACGAGTATATCATTGATTCCTGCCAATGAATGAAGCCTGAAGGGGAGTTTACATAATCACGAAGACGACCTCATGTGTCGCAGAAGACGACCTCATGTGTCGCAGAAGACGACCTCATGTGTCGCAGAAGACGACCTCATGTGTTACAGAAGACGACCTCGTGTGTCACAATCCTCTCGATCTGCCTCACTCCTGGCAGTAGGATTTTTTAAAGTAATAATTAAGTTGTGCAACACACAAGCGGCTAACACCAAGGACTCAATACGATCATGAAGATTCATGGGGGTTCTGAAACAACTGAATCTATGGGAGATAAATGGAAATTATATAGTTATTAGACTATATAAATATATATGGTAGCATCCATGTTCACCACTCAGCACAATTCCGTAAATCGGAAAATTACGTAATTAAATCGCCAATAAATCGTCAAGAATCGCCATGCCTTCATGGAACTCGCCATCCTGTAAAAACCGTTAAATGTGGGTGTGGCCTAAATCATCGGTGATTTGCGCGTGCGACTACGTAAATACCTAACCTCATCTCAACTTTCACAATGATGATGTAATGGTTCATTGCATAAGTCGTCATGGAGTCTGTATCAGCTGACTTTTCTTTCTTTGTCGAGCCCAAGCCCTGCGACTATATAGGAGATTGATCGCCAAACCCATCCTTTACGAGAGTCGTGGTCTGAAATTGCAATTGAGTGACCCAGGCATTACTCCACTATGCTCCCATTACAACCAAAACGTCATTATTTGGCAAAAATCGTAACCGAAACCCCGAGTTTGACGACTTTGCGCCAGTAATGGCGACTATGCAAGACTGCCTTGCATAGTCGCCGTCATCCCACGACCACTGTCAACAGTTGCCATGTCATGGCGCAACACGCAACAATTTCGTATTTCGTAATGGCCTCTCGACTTACCGCATTTGATCACGCAAGTTGTAACTATGGTGAGTTAGGGCATTCATTACAACATACGCCATGTACTTGGCAAACCCGCAACTTGCGCAGTAAGTCAGACTGTCAAGTGCGTCGGCAGCCTATGAATATATAGTTATAAAGGGCTTCTTTAATTACCCACAGCTGCCTCGGTTTTCAATTTTGAGAAAAGTATATTTTGGATTAAAGATTTTCTGTTCTTGCTATACTTTGAGAACTACAGGTATAGCTAAATATGACTCTGAATACAACTTAAACAACTATATGAGATTGATCGTCAAACCCACCCACCCTTTACGAGAGTCGCAGTCTGAAATCGTGACCCAGGCTTAACCACAATGCAATGTTAAGGAGAAAAAAAACCTTATCAGAATCACAATGCAATTCTAAATTAAGACAAACTCGCATAAGAGCAGAGACTGTAAGTGTTAAAGTAAACAAAAACACTTGGAAATTTTTCGAGGATGGTGGTGATATATACGCACATCTCGGATATAGTGATTTTTCCCAAAATATTTTCGGAGACTTGTTTATTTTTTATATGCCAAATGCATCTGTAATACTATAAATATCGTAGAATGAGTTGGAACTGTTGTAAAATATCCAAATAATCACTATCTTTAATCTCCCATTGATTTTAATCTCACTTGATTTTTATGATTTTACAGGAATACCCACTCTGATATTCCGTAACTACATTGGTAGTCTCCCGTTGTTGTTTTTGATTAAGCTGGCCTCATGCCAGCATGGACTCTTACTCATAGAGGAGCCTGTAGGTTATTTTTAATATTTCGTAGGTGAATGGTGAAGTTTTAAGGATATGAACATACTCTTTATTACGATCATATGGATGTGAAAGTGAAATATGCATAAAAAAAACGTGAAATGAAAGGTTAACAGGTGAGGTTACAAACACCTTTGAGGCCTAAAGCACCCATCAGTAGGAGAAAAAGATAGATAGCAGCGAGTAGCTGCAGGCGAGTCAGAGATAGCCAGTAAGGAACATTGAAACATTCATCGTCGGAGAAAAACTGGAAAAAAGCACAAATCATTTACTCGAAAAAAAAGCACCGATCGTTAGTGCCAGAGAACGATGAAACAACAACTTAAATATTCAAGTTTTAGAGAAAGCAGCAAGTAAGTTAGTGAAAGCTTAAGTGGCAGTTAGAGCGACAGTTGAAAAATTTTGGTCGTTAGACGTGAGGCGGCAGAAAACGAAGGAGAAACGAATTGTTTAGTAGTAGAAAAAATGGATAGTTGCCAACCAAATAATTAACAACTATTCAGTGGTTAAATAACGATACTGTTCTCCGAGGACGTAGTCTGGAAGTTCTACCTCGTCTTTTTTGGCATCGTTGAAGAGGTCGTTTATCAGTTTGTTTTGTCTAACAGCTTTGACTATATATCCTCGAAGCTCTTGGTGATTGAGAAGGACCTTCATTGCAACGCCCTCTCCAACGAGTAGATTCTCCGTTGAGCAGATCTACTGGAACACAAAGGCAGTTTTTCAATTTGCATTTCTTCGTCCATCCCTTGGACTGACGATTCTTCGGTCTGAGTTCCTGCTTCGACATGCAAAACAGGAACTACTGGCGGTGTTGGGGTTGGGGGAATGATTCCAGCGGTCGGGGGGAATGATCTTAGGGGTTGGAGGAGGATGGGGAGCGGGAACGTGGTGGTAAGGAGAATGTTAGGGATTGGGAATATAGTTATGGGTTAGACAGAGTTGTCCAAACTGGGGTCCGGGGTACGCATCATAGATCATGAGGGTACGTGAACAAACAAGGAACACACACACAACAGAAACATCCCATCAGCGAACATCAGCCTCACATCTCACATTAAGTTGTTTAAGTAATTTTCAAGCATTTTATTAAATCATAATTTTTATTTGTGTAATAAATTTGAATTATTTGACCAACACTCCTATAATGCAGTCTTTTCGTAATTATTTTACTATTTGCATGATTATCCTAAATAAAACTGAGTTTGGTCAGCCATGATGGGCGAGGGGGTGTTTACGTAACAGTAGGAGAAGGTAATAAAGGGTACAATAAGCGAAAATGTTTGGACAACCCTGGCACTGTTAGAGGATGTTGGGAACTGTTAGGTTGAGGAATTTGTGGTGCAGGAGGCAGACTCGTTCTTGGGTCGAATTTGGGATTGATTGGAAGTGTCTGGGCAGCGATGGTTGACGCTCTTGAGGTTTGCAGGTGGAAGGGGAATGCCTTTCATCTTCCAAATTTGTTGTAATCTGGCAGGACATCCCTTAAACCAAGCGTGGTGCCGTTGTTTGCAGTTGGGACATCGGACAGCAGTGTGGCCTTCTGCCCTGTATTTCTTCGGCACACTTGAGTTTCATGCCTCTGGCCGCATATCCCGCATATGTGTTGGGACTTGTACTCGTTTTTGTGATGCTCGAACCTCTGACACTTCAAACATCTCAAAGGTTCTGGTATAAAGGCTGCTTCTGTCTGATAGGTGCCGAGGGCCCCGAGGTTGACCCTGGGCGGTATTTGTCTTTTAAAGTTGGCTTGTATCTCCAATGTTCTTTACCAGCCTTAGCTTTAAATCTCTTGGCGCTCATGATGTTGGACACTTCGAGGATTCGATCGATGGTGATGTATTTGGGAACTTAGTGTTTTTTTCGGCAGGATTGAGTAGCAAACACAAGCGGCCGTTCTTTAGCAGTTCAGCCGATTTATGATCTCTTGGAGTGATGATAAATTCTCCCCATAAGTTCGGTCTGGCTATGAGATTTGCTCCGTGTTACGTCTTTTCGAGGGCCAGTGCTCTGCATAAGATGTCTGGCTTTCGTTGGTGACTGCTCTGATTTTTGGTAGTGCTGGGAATTCTGTGTGACAGGTCGTATTCGGCGCAGATGTCGAGGGGAGCTGGTTGTTGTTGTTGGTGTTGTAGGGTGCCGGAATTTTCTTCAGTTTCTTTTTTTCTTGCGAACGGCTGCGAAGCCTTGGTTGTCGTCGGGACCCGGGTCCTTCATAGGGATTCCAGGTGAGAGAGGGGCCTTTTTGAACTCATCGTCGACGTGTCCCCCTCACCCCACTCCCCACCCAAAAAAAAAATCACACACAAAGCACTAAAAAGTCTAAAATAATAACTAGAAAATTATTACGCAAGACGTAGTCTCCCATACTTAGTTTCTGGGTACTTGCATTCTATATATGTACGCAAAGCATTACTGGGTATTTTTAATGAGTTATTAACCTTCAGATATTTATTTTAATAATTTGGATTTCCCGTGGCTAGTTTTGAATGCAAAAAGCGTTACTTGGTCAGTAACTGAAAACTGAATTGTAAGACATGGCCCACGTGCTTTTGGAACGGAAGGCCCCCCGACTAATTTGGCCTTAGTTTGCTTCTGTAGGTGTCCCCATAAGCCTTAGTTTTGAGGTCATCATGGAATCAAAATTCAACAAAACTGATGTTATTGTTGAATTTTGATTCCATGATGACCTGTAGTGCATTTAGGTAATCTGGTCATTAGTGGAGTGATAGATGTTAACCAAAACGGAAAATCTTTTTAAGCCTTTTTCTATAGGACTGTGAAGTGTTTATCATTAATTTGAAAATTTATTATTAAAGTAAGCTGGTGGCTTCTGGTCCAGTGCCCGCCATTTTTAGGAAATGGAAGCTAGCAAACTGAATTAGATTTGGTTTTTATATATTGACAAATTTTTGAAGCCTGATATACCTGAAGCTTCTCAACCCGTCTTAGGTACCTACTTCCTGAAGGGTTGTCATTTTCCATGACTGAAAAAGTTTTGATAACCATTTAGAGGAAATGTTCACAATTTTAATGTTCCTAAGCCAACCCATGCGTTATCGCAGTCGCAGGAATTCTTGACTGCTATATTAAATTTAATAGCTTCAGCAAATAGTCTAGTGCATTTAGGTTGGGTTACGAGAAAAATGTTCAAATTTGAAGTCTAACAGATAAGAGGTCAGGTAAATACTTATCGCTAAGACGAATATACATTAGACAAACCGGATCAACCTCGACAGAGGTTACTTGAGATAGATTTAAATTAAAATATTAACAGTTCTCTGCTAAAAGGAGTTGGGGACTGGGATGCTCTTCCTGTTAGTAAATCTTAGGTTTCGAAAATGGATGTCATCATGAAATGCATTGCCCGTCCTGGGCACAAGGTAGAACGAACGACGAGTGTGGAAGTATGCATCCTCTTTATGTGCTAAATATTTTAAAATAAGGAAATTTTCGTATTGTGATTTTGAAAGTTGTGGGTATCGCTTGACCACCACCTCGATTTATCCGGGCTTACGGCCGGGGTTAACCGTAGCATATTTCACTCGAAATGTCGGCTTGAATTAAACTTTAATAGCTTTCGTAATTTGTAAAACTGCCATTGTCGAGTACCTCTGATGGTGAATGTTTCGGTTATTTCTCTTGTGTAGAACTTTGCATTCTCCATTTTCTGAAGTTTTTTCTCAATTCCTGAATTTGAAAGTATTAGAGATTAACATGAGATTTTTCTTTGCAAAGCCCCACGGCAAGAACATTGCTTTAATTAGCTTCAAAGAAAGCGTTATAGGAAAGTTACATTAGAATGTTCTAACAATTGGACCGTAATTTTATTTGTCCGATGGAGATTATTAAATTTTCGACCATATTTTATTCATTTAAATTCTTCACGCACGATTAAATTTTATTCAGTATATGGCATTAAGGAATGCGCATGTAAGAATGACTTTAAAATTTAAGTGGCGACAAAGGCTTCAAGGATGGATTCTTAATAAAACGTACAACATGCGGTTGGACGTCTGAGGCCAAGTTAATTATGAGGTCAGAAGCATATTCTCGAACTGTAACAGAGATCCGGACATTCCCTGAAAAAGCGGGACGTCATATCTTAAAAACTAACCATAGAATCTCCTTGAAAATAATCTCATTTCAACAACGAAATCAACGGAGGTCTCTTCATATGAACTAACCAAACCTAACTTAACCTAACCTCTGACCTCGCACAACCCTCAATAACTTTGTCAAGATATTTTTATTAAGTAACCGTAGTAAAGGTAAAGTTCTCGGCTTTAATTTGATATATTTTAAGGTTTTTATAGGTAAATGGCGTTTAAAGTCCCAGTAGTAATTAGTGGATGTCTAGAAGCTCGTCAGCTGACATTTGAAGAAAACTCGGAACACGGATCCCTCGGTGGCTTTATTTGTAAGATATTTTTAATATTAGGGCATCGCTATAAAGGTAAAGTTCTCAGCCTTATTTTGACGTAGCCTATCATATGTAGCTTTTACTTGGAGTTCCATCTGTAGTTTTAATTTGATGTATCATTTGTAGGTCTTGAAATTTTACTAAAACTGAGAAAAAACTAATTTGTAGGTAGTAACCGAAAGTGGTTAAACGATATATAATAAAAGCAGACCAAATTTTATTGGCGACTTCGTTCCCAACCGTTTTTGGCCTCCAGGATACAAAAGAGATACCGTATTTCAAAGATATACCATATTTCATTTAACACAAGTGCCCCTGGGAAATAAAGTAATTTAAAACGGCACAAATTCACCATAATGGGCATAATAACAGGTCATTGTCGTTTTGGTGCGAGGAAAGGAAAATAAGTGTAATTTATATTGACAGGAGTGTAAAATCAAGCAGCTCGATAAACAGTAGTATTTCTTCAAATTTCAGAGATTTATAAAACTCTTACAGAGCAGATGTTCTGATTCTAGATTTCCAGCGTTCAAACCAATGGTTCAGATTTTGGAATGTTTGCAATTGCAGATCTAACAATATTTAAAAGACTTTAGGTGTTTGCAATTGCAAATCTAACTATTTAAAAAACTTGAAAGAGATTCTTAAATACGATATGATATACCGTTGATGCGGAACCATTTCATAACTTTTGTAAACTATAAATTAGAGATTTTTACCAAAACAGGAAAAACGATAAACCTACCAACAGAGAGGAAGAATGATTTATTGCACCTGTAGATTGATTACTTGACAATAACATGGTAAAATGTGAAAATAAATTTTAAGGGATTTCATGAAAATTGTGTAAATGTACGTGAACTTAACATTCAAATGTTTGTGTAATTTTTGCTTAATGTAAAAAATAAAAAAGTTCAGGCGTGACCCGACCTCCAGCTTACTCAGGACGTGTGCAAGATATTCCACTCAAGATGGAATCTGTCCTCGCAAATGAAAACATAAACATCTGCGAAAATACCCGGGAATATTTCTGCTATGTGTCGCCTGGCTGAACTCTCCAAGTC
Source organism: Macrobrachium nipponense (assembly GCF_015104395.2). Lineage (NCBI taxonomy): Eukaryota > Metazoa > Arthropoda > Malacostraca > Decapoda > Palaemonidae > Macrobrachium > Macrobrachium nipponense. The sequence goes on along the minus strand of NC_087220.1, from coordinate 43,779,552 downwards.
TCCAGGTGACGTCATACGCATGAGCGTTGAAAACGGGACCTCTTGGAACTCGTCTTATCTTATTCCATCTTGATTCCACTGACACATAAGTTGCAAACAGTGTATTCCTAACCTAACGCGAAGTGGTCTTTTTTAATTAATACTCGTAATTGGTACTACTCATACTAACAACAAAGATCAAATTAAACAAGTTCATATATTATCAGTTATAAGTGGAAACACACAATAATTGATCAGGAATATAGCCTCTAAATTCAGTACTACATCATTAAATTAAAACGTGCCAAAATCTACGGACATATATCCCGTTGTTTCACCAACGAAAATTGTAAAAATTATTTATTTTATTCGAAATAAGTTTTCATTACTGTTTAATATGCACATTATTAATTTTTTTTTTTTTTGTATTTCCATTCTAATAAATAAATCATAGATTTATCCTATACTAAAACTCCTGCATCATTAACTCAACGTGAAACAACTTTTTTAGACCTTTTTTTAGGCTTTCCTAACCCCCCCCCCACCCCCGGCAACAACAACAAAGTAGGTTTTAGGCTTACTCCTCGAGTAAGCGAAAATCACGGCAACCTGCGGTGCATCAATCTGCTTGAAAAACATTTTTGTTACGCGTAGCTCTCTCTTGTCATTTACCCATGCAGCAGAACTGTTGTCTCGACTTATTTTGTACTGTATTTTAGAATGTGCTCTGTTCAACACGTTTTTCTTCGTCCACTCTCATATTATCATTGGTTTTATATCTATGTAGTACAGTAAACCCGGTGCAGTAAATTTTAATAGTTCGGTCTGAGTTTGAGTAAAATTTTGATACATTTAAAGGAATCGTATATTAAGGATGTTCTAAAGGTCTGTCCACACGAGCGGGCCTAATCGGCGTGCTCCGAGGTTGACGGGCAAATTCTGGGGGGCTTACCCGTGAATGTTGTCCACACGGGTGAGGCGATGGAGAGGTGGGCGTGCCCGACGATGCCAGTAGCGTGTTCAGTGCGGTACGATAAACATGGTGCCTACCGCGAAGAAGAAGAAATTGTGTAGCATGATAATTGCTTTGTGTGATGAAAAAGAAGAAAAACAAGAGAATATGGTGCAAAGAATGGCTCAGTAAAAGAAATGTATATGATTAATAACGTATGTCTGCCAGGGTCGAAGCTCAAGCCATCGGGCACCACCATGGTGATTTTGCTACAAGACCCATCGGGCAATTTGACGGTTTGCCCGTCAAGTGTGCCCGTTAGAGGGGAGGTCCGTCGATCAGGCCCGGTCGTGTGGACAGGCCTTAAGGAAGAAGGAAATTAAGTGGCGGTGAGACCTGTCTGTCTAGAAAACAGAACTTGAACATATGTACCCAAAGAAAAAACTTAATATCTTCATGATGAAATGTCAGTCGTATCAACCATTTTTCTGAGTTCGTGTCTCAAATTGTTATGGGAAAACCACACCTACAGAATGACATCACGAAAAAAACTCCACCCACCAAAGTTAGGGTACATGATTTTCAATGTTTTCTGAAAGTGTTTTTTCTTCTTCAAATGCGTTCATTTCCCCCTAGCCAAGTGTTATTAACCGGTATGATTGAGTGAATTACCAGGACCATCTTCACTTTCCGATTTTAGCGCCAACGAAAGGAGTTTCCCGTTAATGTGAAAACTTGTGAATTACAGAGATTTCGCTCATTATTATTATGGCCATATAGAAGTACTCGTAACTCTAGGCCAGTATCTTGGTTTATAATGAATTACCAACCATGATTCTGGGCTAAAGTTACTGGTATTAATGCTAAATTTTAGCATAATCAAATATGCTAAAACTTTGCGTTTAATGCTGGCGGCATTAAGTAATTACACCCTTTCCCCCATCCATCCAGGGACCAGGGGCGGACGCCTCCCCACCCAACCTGGGAGCCTACCGCCCGTCCCAGGACCAGCGGCGGACGCCTGCCTGCCCGTCCCGGGACCCGCGGCGGACGCCGGCCCGCCCGTCCCGAACCAGGGGCAGACGCCGGCCCGCCCGTCCCTGGACCAGGGGCGGACGCCTGCCCGCCGGTCCCAGGACCCGCGGCGGACGCCGGCCCGCCCATACCGGGACCAGGGGCGGACGCCTCCCCGCCCAACCTGGGAGCCTACCGCCCGTCCCAGGACCCGCAGCGGACGCCGCCCCACCCGTCCCGGTACCAGCGGCGGACGCCTGCCCGCCCGTCCCGGGATCCACGGTGGACGCCGCCCGCCCGTCCCGGGACCCAGGGGTGGGCGGACGCCTGCCCGCCCGTCCCAGGAACCGCGGCGGACGCCGGCCCGCCCGTCCCGGGACCAGGGGCGGACGCCTGCCCACCCATCCCGGGACCAGGGGCGGCGGACGCCGGCCCGCCGCCCGGGTCCGGGACCCAAGGGGCGGACGCCTCCCCTCCCAACCTTGGAGCCTACCGCCCGTCCCAGGACCCGCGCGGACGACGCCGCCCCACCCGTCCCGGTACCAGCGGCGGACACCTGCCAACCCGTCCCGGGACCACGCCTGCTAGCCCGTCACGGGAGCCCCCCGACCGTCCTGGGACCAAGCCGGCGGGACCCGGCCCGGCCCGCGTCCCATGGACCAGTTGGCGGACGCCTGCACGCCCCGTCCCGGGGACCTGCGGCGGAACGCCGGCCCCCCGCCAGTCCCGGGACCCGCGGCGGACGCGCCGGCCCGCCCGTCCCGGAACAGGGGCAGACGCCTGCCTGCCCGTCCTGGGACCCGTGGCGAACGCCGGCCCGCCCGTCCTGGGACCCGCGGCGGACGCCGGCCCGCCCGTCCCGGGACCAGGGGCGGACGCCTGCCCGCCCGTCCCGGGACCCGCAGCGGACGCCGGCCAGCCCGTCCCGAGACCCGGGGCGGACTCCTGCCCGCCCATCCCGGGACCTGCGGCGGACGCCGGCCCGCCCGCCCTCTTGGGTTCAGGGGCGGACGCCTGCCCGCACGTCAAGGACCCGCGGCAGACGCCTGCCCGCCTGTCCCGGGACCAGGTGCGGACGCCTGCCCGCCAGTCCCGGTACCAGCGGCGGACGCCAGCCAACAGTCCCGGGGACCGCAGCGGCGGACGCTTGCCTGCCCGTTCCTGGACCCGCGGCGTCCCGGAACCAGGGGGAGACGGCTGCCTGCCGTCCTGGACCCGCGGCGGACGCCGGCCCGCCCGTCCCGGACCCAGGGGCAGACGCCTGCCCACCCGTCCGGGACCCGCAGCGGACGCCGGCTAGCCCGTCCCGAGACCCGGGCGGACTCCTGCCCGCCCATTCCCGGGACCCGCGGCGGACGCCGCCCCGCCCGTCTTGGGTCCAAGGGGCGGACGCCTGCCCGCACGTCGAGGACCCGCGGCGGACGCCGGCCCGCCCATCCCGGGACCAGGTGCGGACGCCTGCCCGCCAGTCCCGTACCAGCAGTCGGACCGCCAGCACCAGTCCCGGACCAGCGGACGCCAATCCAACCAGTCCGGGACCAGCGGCGGACGCCTGCCTGCCCGTTCCTGGACCTGCGGCGTCCCGGAACCAGGGGCAGACGGCTGCCTGCCCGTCCTGGGAGCCCGCGGCGGACTCCGGCATGCCCGTCAAGGGACCCGCGGCGGACGCCGGCCCGCCCGTCCCGGACCAGGGGCGGACGCCTGCCCGCACGTCCCGGGACCCGTGGCGGACGAAGTCCCGCCCGTCCCGGGACAAGTGGCGGATGCCTGCCCGCCCGCCCGCCGGGACCCGCGACAGATGCCAGCCCGCCCGTCCCGAGATCACGGGCGGACGCCTGCCCGCCCGTCCCTGGACCAGCGGCGGACGCCGGCCCGCCCTCCCGTCCTGGGACCAGGGGCGGATGCCTGCCCGAACGTCACGGGACCCGCGGCGGAGCCGGCCGGCCCCCGCCCGTCCCTGGATCAGGGGCGGACGCCTGCCTGCACGTCCCGGGAACAGGGGCGGACGCCTGCCCGCCTGTCCCGTGACCCGCGGCGGACGCCGGCCCGCCCGTCCGGGACCGGGAACCAAGGGCGGATGCCTGCCCGCCCGTCCCGGGACCCGCGGCGGACGCCTGCCCGCCCGTCCCGGGCACCCACGGCGGACGCTGGCCCGCCCGTCCCTGGACCAGGGGCAGACGCTGCCCGCCCATCCCGGGACCCTCGGCGGACGCCGGCCCGCCCGTCCCGGGACCAGGGGCGGATGCCTGCCCACCCATCCCGGGGCCAGTGGCGGACGCCTGCCCGCCTGTCCCGGGACCCACGGCAGACGCCGGCCCGCCCGTCCCGGACTAGGGGCGGATGCCTGCCCGCCCGTCCCGGGACCCGCGGCGGACGCCAGCCCGCCCGTCCCGGGACCCGCGGCGGACGCGGCCCGCCCGTCACGGGACCCGCGGCGGACGCCGGCCCGTCCGTCCTGGGACCCGCGGCGAACGCCCGGTCCCGCCCGTCCTGGGACCTGCGGCGGACGCCTGCCCGCCCGTCCCGGGACCAGGGGCGGACGCCTGCCCACCCGTCCCGGGACCAGCAGCGGACGACGGCCAGCCCGTCCCGAGACCCGGGAGCCCCCCGACCGTCATGGCCCGCCAGGCCACGGAACCAGGGGCAGACGCCTGCCTGCCCGTCCTGGGACCCGCGGCGGACGCCGGCCCGCCCGTCCCGGGACCAGGGGCGGACGCCTGCCCACCCTCCCGGCCCGGGGACCCGCAGCGGACGCCGGCCAGCCCGTCCCGAGACCCGGGGCGGACTCCTGCCCGCCCATCCCGGGACCCGCGGCGGACGCCGGCCCGCCCGTCTTGGTGGGCCAGGGGCGGCACGCCTGCCCGCACGTCGAGGGACCCGCGGCGGACGCCGGCCCGCCCGTCCCGGGACCAGGTGCGGACGCCTGCCCGCCAGTCCCGGTACCAGCGGCGGGCGCCAGCCAACCAGTCCCGGGACCAGCGGCGGACGCCTGCCTGCCCGTTCCTGGACCCGCGGCGTCCTGGAACCAGGGCAGACGGCTTGCCTGCCCGTACTGGGACCCGCGGCGGACGCCGGCATGCCCGTCCCGGGACCCGCGGCGGACGCCGGCCCGCCTGTCCCGGGACCAGGGGCGGACGCCTGCCCGCACGTCCCGGGACCCGTGGCGGACGCCGGCCAGCCCGTCCCGGGACCAGGGGCGGATGCCTGCCTGTACGTCTCGGGACCCGGGGCGGACGCCGGCCCGCCCGTCCCGGGACAAGTGGCGGACGCCTGCCCGCCCGTCCCGGGACCCGCGGCAGATGCCGACCCGCCCGTCCCGAGACCACGGGCGGATGCCTGCCCGCCCGTCCCGGTGGGAACTGCGACGGACGTCCTGGGACCAGGGGCGGATGCCTGCCCGCACGTCACAGGACCCGCGGCGGACGCCGGCCCGCCTGTCCCTGGATCAGGGCGGACGCCTGCCCGCACGTCCCGGGAACAGGGGCGGACGCCTGCCCGCCTGTCCCGTGACCCGCGGCCGGACGCCGGCCTGCCCGTCCCGGAACCAGGGGCAGACGCCTGCCTGCCCGTCCTGGGACCCGCGGCGAACGCCGGCCCGCCCGTCCTGGGGACCCGTGGCGGACGCCGGCCCGCCCGTCCCGGGACCAGGGCGGACGCCTGCCCACCTGTCCCGGGACCCGCGGCGGACGCCGGCCAGCCCGTCTCGGATTAGGGGCGGACGCCTGCCCGCGTCCCGTCCCGGGACCGCGGCGGAGGCCGGCCCGCCCGTCCCGGTACCAGCGGCGGACCGCCCTGCCCGCCCGTCCCGGGACCCACGGCGGACGCCGGCCCGCCCGTCCCGGGACTAGGGGCGGACGCCTGCCCGCATGTCCCGGGACCCGTGGCGGACGCCGGCCCGCCCGTCCCTGGATCAGGGGCAGATGCCTGCCCGCACGTCCCGGGACCACGCTGCGGACGCTGGCCCGCCCGTCCCGGTACCAGCGGCAAACGCCTGCCCGTCCGTCCCGGGACCAGGGGCGGAACGCCTCCCCGCCCGTCCAGGGACCCGCGGCGGACACTGGCCCGCCCGTCCAGAGACCAGGGGCGAACACCTGCCCGCCCGTTCCGGGACCTGCGGTGGACGCCGGCCCGCCCGTCCCGGACTAGGGGCGGACGCCTGCCCGCCCGTCCCGGGACCCGCGGCGGAAGCCGGCCCGCCCATCCCGGTACCAGCGGCGGATGCCTGCCTGCCCGTCCCGGGACCCACGGCGGACGCCGGCCGCCCGTCCCTGGACCAGGGGCAGACGCCTGACCGCCCGTCCCGGGACCCTCGGCGGACGCCGGCCCGCCCGTCCCGGGACCAGGGGCGGCGACGCCTGCCGCCCGTCCAGGGACCCACGGGAGACGCCGGCCCGCCCGTCCCTGACTAGGGACTGATGCCTGCCCGCCCTGTCCCGGGACCCGCGGCAGACGCCGGCCCGCCCGTCCCGGCACCAGGGGCGGACGCCTCCGGGACCAGGAGCGGACATCTGCCCGCCCGTCCTTGGACCCGCGGCGGACACCGGCCCGCCCGTCCCGGGACCAGGGGCGGACGCCTGCCCGCCTGTCCCGGGACCGCGGGCGGACGCCGGCCCGCCCTTCCCGGGACCAGGGGCGGACGCCTGCCCGCCCGTCCTTGGACCCGCGGCGGACTCCGGCCCACCCGTCCCGGGACCAGGGGCAGACGCCTGCCCGCCCCGTCCTGGACTCGCGGCGGACGCCGGCCCGCCCGTCCAGGACCAGGGGCGGACACCTGCCCGCCCGTCCCGGGACCAGGGGCGGACGCCTGCCTGCCCGTCCCGGGACCCGCGGCGGACGCCGGCCCGCCCGTCCCGGGACAAGGGGCGGACGCCTGCCCACCCGTCCCGGGACCCACGGCGGACACCGGCCCGCCTGTCCTGGGACCAGGGGCGGACGCCGGCCTTCCCGTCCCGGGACCAGGGGCAGACGCCTGCCCGCCTGTCCCGGGACCTGGGCAGGCCCGGCCCGCCCGTCGTCCCAGGACCACGGCGGGCCCGGCCCGCCCCTCCCGGGACCAGTGGCGGGCGCCTGCCCGCCCGTCCCGGGACAAGTGGCGAGCCTCGCCCGCCACTCCCTGAACAGTGTAATAGCTATTCTGTTCCTTAGAACCAGAATATGCCACTGCATCCTCACAATTCTTCTGGGGATTCTCTGAATCTTCTAGTTCTTTACCTTGCACTCCACGAATCCTACTGAATCCTCTCTTTCTTCTCCTGGCACCTCCACCCATCCTATTGAATCTTCTCAAATTTCTTGGGGCCTCTCCTAATCCTCCTCTCTTTTCCCGGTACCTACACCAATCCCCTTATTTTCTCCACCCTTTCTATATTCCCCCGCTCTTTTTTTCCATTCAGGAATCAATAAAACTCTAAGAAAACATTTTAGCATATTTATTTCTCTTCTAGTTCAATTTCCTTCAAGGATTAACAAAACAAACTTATTACAAAATAAACATCAAATTTTCCATTCAATAAACATCCTCCTCAAAATTTCCACATCTTATCCGTCTGAATGAGGCCAGTGCAGTCTTCATCACGCCATTTCTTCAAGATCGACACAATCTTCTGCAGTTTTCACTTGCTCTCCTCCATTCGTCTTCATTTCTCCTGGAGCTTCTTCAAATCGGAGACCATTTTCTCCTTCGCTCCTCGCACCCATCCAACCTCATCATCCATCTGGTCGTTCCGTTCGCTCTACACACCGGCCTTCTTCTCCAGCGACTCCAGGCCACCATTTCCTTCCTCTAGAAGGCATGGCAGCTCGTTCCTCTTGAGTATCGCTCTCTCAACTTAACACTGGAGTCCACACTTTTCCTTCCAACAGGTCCTCCAAGTCCTTCTGCAGGCGCTCCAACCTCAGCTCCAGCTCTTTCCTGTCGGATTCCCACTTTACGCTTGAGTCTTTTTGTTCCTGGAGGAGCCTCGCTATCCGCGCCGCTTCTGCCATCTTTACCTGCACGTCTTTCTCCTTCTGTTGTAGCAGTTTCTCGAGCCCCTCAAGCAGGCAGTTTGCGTCTGGCCACTACCCAGACAATTCCCTTATCCTCTCACAATGGGCATCGTTCCTCTCACCAATTTCCTTCACGTTGTTCTTCACATGCTAGTTTTCTTCGGCCATTTTGACGATCTTGTCTTCCAGTTGCCGTTTCTCCCTCTTCTCTATATCGTTCCAGCTTCGAGCGAGTGGGCCCTCTCTTGCAAGGCCTGCTGTTTCAACACCTCCCGAGTGATCTGCATTTCACCAACGCGTTCTTCCCTTCCGCCCGCCTTCTGCGTCTCTTCTTGGTAGTCGAGCCTCTGTTGTAGCTGAAGAATTATTGTCCTGTCCAAGTGCACGCGCTGCTCTCTGGTACTGGATGGCGTTTCACAAAGCCGCAATTCCCTCGTTCAGTTCGTTTTCCTTAGGCTGTTCAGCTCCATCATCATCAGTCAGGAGAGAAATCTCGCCAGCGAATAGGCAGCCACACCAAACAAGATCACTATTCCTCCGGATTTCGAACAACATCTGGACAAAAACGTCCTAAGGCTACATTTTCTTCAAACTGAAATCCATATCTGAAGTATCCAGTTCATATACTCTCCTCTCTCTCACTCTCGATTTTTCGTTGATTTTTTATATTCCACGATAGATATTTTGGTTTATCGAAATATAGCAGGAAAGATTCTGAATTTTAATTATTTCTTGTCTCTTGGTGTTATAAATTGCTGAAATCTCTCTCTCTCTTTCTTTCTTTCTTGCCCCGAAGGTCCGTAATTCTTCATTTGTTCCTTCATTTAGGTTTATGGCTTTGCATTCAATAAGTTGAGAAAGAGAGAGAGAGAGAGAGAGATGAGACGAAGAGAGAGAGAGAGAGAGAGAGAGAGAGACCGTATTTTTGCTTAGAAAAACAGAAAAATAGAGAATCTAATGTGTGTACTACCATGCTTAGTGTATAATGCTTCAATTGAGGTTTATATTAATATTATTCATTCTGTCTATCTATCTATCTATATATATATATATATATATATATATATATATATATATATTATATATTATGTATATATACTATATATATATATATATATATATATATATATATATATATATATATATATATATATATGTATATATGATATATATATATATATATATATATATATATATATATATATATATTATATATATATATATGTATGTATATGCATATGTATATGTTATATATATATATATATTATATTATATATATATGTATGTATGATATATATTTATATATATATATATACATATATATATATAGATATATATATATATATATATATATATATATATATATATATATATGCCCCAAAGTCAGGTCACCTTTTAGACATGCTGTCTACGCACGAGGAATGCCAAAGGACACGAATGAATCAAAAGTATACTGAAGCCGGAATGCGCACACCTGAAAGGGGACTATTGAGACCCACTCATGACAATAATGACAGCCGTTACGCAAGCTTACCGCACGTGTGTGTGGGCGTAATATACGTGATGTTGCAACAGTACTAAGAGAGAGAGAGAGAGAGAGAGAGAGAAAGAGAGAAAATGGCTACGGTTGTTAATGATGATGTTTCTCGGGATCACAAACCGTGACCAGGTAGTGTTTTTCTTCTTCTTTCGAAATAGCGTATTCAGGAACTTGACCTTTTTCTCTTTAAAGGAAATAGTGATGGTCACAGCTGTGAGTAAGAATATACCAACGTGAAATGACTGTTAACAGTGTGTATTTTATAATCTCATTACATTTTACCAGTATCTGTTTATTTATTTAATTATTTGTCCATTTATTTTTTTTCTTTTCCAATTACTAGTCTCTTCTGTCTGTTTATCTGTTACCTTCTGTTACTACTTTCTAATGAACACCATAATATTCTTTGGAAGCTTGAATTTCAAGTCAGTGGCCCCTTTGGTGGGCTTGTTCCATATGAATACGGTTTATAGAACCCCCTTTCCTTTCTACCTTTTTCTTATTTTTCCGGCCCTGGGCAAGAACAGGACCTCTGGTTGCCCGTCCCAACTGCCCCTAACAATTCGCACGTCCGTCAACAATCATTATGCCAATGAGTAACTTGAATTATTGCGTAATAATAATTCACTGACATAGAACTCGTGCGTAACGCTGGCCACTTGTTTCTTAGGCTATGTAGACACAGGATGTCTGATACCATTAAGAAGTTTTCTGTTTCCTGATTTCGTGAGCTAGTTTATCGTCCGTTCTATTTTAACCTTTTTAGCCTTTCTAGGGGACCGTTGTAGTCTCAAAATTAGTATTATTATTATTCTAAAGATGAATCTCATTCATATAGAATAAGCCCACCACCACAGGGTCCAGTGACTTGAAATTCAAGCTTCCAAAGAATAGTATTCTGCCGTTTATTGGAAAGAAATAATAACGGAAGGTAATGGGATATACAGAATGAAGAGCTCGCCAAACACACACACACACACACAGAGTTTCATTAGCGACTTGTGTTTGTGATGGTTAATTTTTCAGAAATCATTTTCACAAGCAATTTATAATTGTTACAAAAAGTCCCCCTAATCAAATGATTCTTCAATGAATTCTTTAGTTCAATTGAACGTTTGCAACAAGTATGCACGCACTAATACAGTCCGTATCTTTTTTTTCCGCTCTCTCTCTCTCTCTCTCTCTTCTGGTTTTTTTTTTTACCTCATCTATGGCAATAAATTCGGGGATTTTCCTTTATTTACCCTTTTGTCTAATGGATTCTCTCTCTCATCTTGCCCCTAAGGTCTGGAATTCTTCATTTGTTCCTTCATTTAGGTTTAAGGCTTTGCATTCGATATAAGTTGAGAGAGAGAGAGAGAGAGAGAGTGTGTAATTTTGTGTAGAAAAACGGTGTATTGGTATATTTACATATGACAGTGCATGTGAAATTACTCCGTTTGGAATAGGAAAGCTAATGTGTGCGTACCATTCTTCGTGCATAATGCTCTAATTGAGGTTTTTATTAATATTAATCTGTCCATCTAGGTTTATATTATATATTATATAATATATATATATATATATATATATATATATATATATATTTATATATATATATATATATATATATATATATATATATACATATACTACTGGATTAGGGAGACGCGTTCTGTCTTTCATCCATTTATTAGCGCCGACGTTTCGTATCAGCTTGATACATTTTCCAGGCTGAAACGATTACACATCAATTGCGTATAAGTAAAAAGATACACACAATGTTTCCAACACCAAAATTAAAAACCTTTTTTAATAAATTAGGAATAAAACAGAGTAAAAACAGAAACACAGAATAACAGTGAAAGGGGCTA
>NC_087220.1:43755726-43765726 GCF_015104395.2 Macrobrachium nipponense | reverse complement strand
AATCCTCTCTATATTCTTCACAGTTTTACTTCATATTGAAATAACTAGTAAACAAAGGATTATTGAGAAACATTTAAGTGTCGTTAACAAGTGCCGTTCAGAAGTTGTCTCTAGTCTCTCTCTTATCGAAAGCATTATTTTTAGGGCCCTTTTTAACAAAACTTTACAGGATTTTATTGACAATGTACAACTACGTCACAACAAAAAGCTAAAAAACTTAGGCATTTCTATTCCTAAATTTGACACAAAACGTACCTCTGTTTTTAACTTTTCTAACTATGTATTATCTAAGAGGGAAGAATTTCTCCTTTCTCTGGGTTTGGATTTCTGCCTGCCTAACTTTAAACCTAACTATTATAAATTTTTTTGCCATTAGAATCTATTTTTCATAGACTTAAATCGCTGCCTTTTGATGTCCACCTTGGTGATCTCCAAAATCGTTTATTTGAGCTGTCACATAACACTTTCAGAAAACTGAAGACCCAATGGACCCCTTTTTTTAAAAAGACTGATTTTAAAATCCTACAGGAACTGTCACAGAAAGAAGACCTCATAATCACCAAACCAGATAAAGGTAAGGGATTTGTTTTATTGAACAAAGTAGATTACATTACGAAAATGGAAATCATTCTTCATGATTCCTCCAAGCTTCAGATGGTTGGATCTCCCAATTATGCAAATATTTTTAAAACGAAGATAAAATTAACTGTTTCCTGAGAACTCTGAAAAGTGAAAATATTATCAATAATGAAACTTAACATGATTTGTTTGTCACAGGCTCGTCTTATGGCATACTCTATGGGCTACTGAAGATTCATAAAGGAGGCGTTCCTTTACGACCAATTATTGCTTCATACAATGCCCCCAATTAAAAATTAGCAAAGTTTCTCGTTCCCTTGCTTGAGCCATTAACCACAAATAATTACACCTTAAAAAATTCTAGTCAATTTAAAGAAAAGATTTTGTTGCAAGATTCAGACCTGTTCATGACCAGCTTTGATGTAGAATCTTTGTTTACTAATGTACCCGTGGAGGAAACTATCAGTATCATTTTAAACAGGCTTTTTCCCGAACCCGACTCAGTTTTTAGTGGTTTTAACCGTACGTTTTTTAAGACTCCTTTAAGCCTGGCTGTGCTGGACACAGCCTTTATTTTCAACGGTAAATTATACAAGCAAGTTGATGGCATGGCGATGGGAAGTCCTCTCGGTCCCACTTTTGCCAACATTTCTATGTGCTCCCTGGAGGAGCACTTCTTAGATGACTGTCCCTTAGCCTGCCGCCCCCTTTTCTATATAAGGTTTTTAGGCGTAATTATGATGCTGATTCCTTTCTTGAGTTTATAAATGTACAACATTCCAACGTTAAGTTTACCCTGGAAAAAGAAAATTAAAATCGGCTTTCTTTTTTAGACGTCCTTGTTTTAAGACAAAATAATATTTTTAACACCACGATTTTTAGGAAAAGAACGTTCATGGGCTTTGGGTCAAATTTTTATAGATTTTATTCTTTTAATTTTAAAATTAATTCTGTTTTTACTCTCCTCCACAGGGTTCTTACACTAACTTCTGATTGGTTTCTGTTCCAAGATGAGATCGCCTTTCTATACAAATATTTTAAAGAAAACTGCTTCCCATCTGAACTGGTCTTTAAGACACTTCGCTTGCTTTTAGACAAGTACTTCTCCCTAAGAGTTACAAATTTTAATGTTCCTAAATTGAATTTTTATGCCAAGTTCCCTTTTTTATTAGATGATACTTTTAGAAAAACATTTTCCCAACATATCCAAAATAAATTTGGAGCTATTAAGGTTCATTTGATTCCCATTAATCCTGTTACCATTGGGTCATTATTCAAGTTTAAAGATCGTCTGTGCCCTTTTATGTCCTCCGGGTATGTGTATAGCTATAATTGTCCTAAATGTAATTTAGGAACTTATATTGGTTCCACCAGGAGGCTTCTGAAGGTACGCATTGATTCACATCGTGGAGTAAGTTATAGGACAGGCAGCAAAATTGCAAACCCAGAGTTTTCTAATATTAGAAATCATTCGAAAATATGTAAAACATCCATTGAAAACAAGGACTTTACAGTTGTAGGACGAGCTTCCAACTGCCACGATTTGACAATCTTAGAATCGTTAATGATCAAACGACTCGTCCCCTTGTTAAACAGCCAAACGTACCTCTCTTAGTTTCTTCCTTTTATCTCCAGTCTTGGCATTGCCGCTGAATAGGTTTGTCCAGTTTTACTTTACTTGAATATTTCTTAATAATTTTTTTTCGTGTTTTATTTGTTTTTTACTTATTTTAATAATTTTTGTCCTGTTTAGTTTACGTTTTTTGTTTTTGAAGGTGTCCTTTTAGTCTTTTTAATATTTTAAGTTTGTAATCATGGTGCAACTTTTATGTTTCAAATTCTTAGCTTTATTGTAATTTATTTTATGCTATCTATTTTGTACAGCTCTCGAAAATGTAATGAAGACATTACGAAACGTCGGGAATAAATTGACCCTTTTAGCAAGTCTTTATGTCCTTCTCCTCATTGATGTATGTATGTATATATATATATATATTATATATATATATATATATATTATAATATATATATATATATATATATATTATATAACTGAGGAAGTAGAGATCATCAGAGGTCAGAGAAGGTAGAGGCGAAGGATAAGAAGGGAAGAGGACGCACGAGTGTGTGTGTGAACGGAAACAAGTAAAGTCGTTTGTAGTCGGAGAGAGAGAGAGAGATCCTGACGTTGAGCAACCCTTCATAGAAGAACCGCCCTACAAGTAGTTTTGAGGAGTAACCCGCCCTTCGAGTTTCAAGACTAAGACATTTCTTCCTGTAGTACGAATTAAGAAGCAGTCTGAAGTTTCTACTGTCCCCATGTCTTAAGTCCTCGCTTCGAGCATTGATTTCGACAGCTGCAAAACTTAGCAGCAAGTATTTCATTACCGCACTGTTTCCCCATTTTACATATTGTCAGAGTTAATTTTGTTATGTAAATAGGAGAAACCTTTCTGCATTTATCTCTGTTAATAAGCTTGTAAATAAACTTCTGTTCTGTTTGAGTTTCTTTCGATGTTCGTATCACGAGTTTCAACTGTTGGTGTTGAATCCTTTTTGTTTATTATAATAAAGAACCTGAGCGGATCACTGTCCATAACAACCCCCTCCACATCGTATAAAGAAAGCAAAACAATGTCAGAAAAAAAAAATTCCGTTGTTTATATTTGCAAGCACTGCGCTGAAGGGAAGTCAGCACATAACTCTTCTGACATAATCAGTATTATTGTAAAAAAAAAATAACAGAAATTAAAGAAAACTTTTATTATAATTATTTACACTTTTCTTGCAGTAAACTTTCAAGGTTATTATACTGAGCTGCGAAAACAAAATACATTATTATCACATCAACAGCAAAGGTAGTTAATGAGATTGCCAAAACTGGTTTTCATCAAGTAGACTTGAGCCGAGAAGCAATTTTTGCTAAAGCACCTTAGTTTTGATTTTGTGACAAGCAAGCTGGAAAATCCAGTTTCACATATGATTTGTATATTTTATACCAGAACCTGACCAAGGCTTTTTTTCAAATAGATTACAAGCACTGGAGCCATTCATAAGTTCAATAAACTCTTCCCTAATAGCATCATTAACAAAAGCAACATCTTCATGGAAAGGGTCTCTTATAAGCTTACCATCTTATAAGCTTACCATCTGAACTACAGTAGAGGTGTCCAGCCTGTCAGCAAGTGGGTGGCCAGGTCCCTAACCTAAACAACCTGTGGTGAGCGCGCACCCACTGAGACCCCTGGTGTTCCACCTAGGGTATGCATACCCGAGGTTGAAAACTCCTAGTTTAACGGATGTCTTGCTGGACTAAAAGATTTGGAAGATGACGGGCATCCCTCCCCCACCTGGAAGACCTCGAGAGCGATAACCATCGCCGCACAAGAGACCTCCAATCAACCCCAGATTGAACCCAAGAACGAATCTGCCTCCTGCACCACAAACTACTCAACCCTCCATTTCCCAACCTCCTCAACCCACCACTATATTCCCAACTACACTTCTTACCACCACATTCCCGCCCACCAACCACTGAGATTATTTCCCCAACCCATACACCGCCAGTTGTTCCTGTGTGAGTAGAAGCAGGAACCCAAACAACCACCGTCAGCCCTTATAGAAGAAACTCAAGACAGGGAAATTGTCTGCAGTATTTTTGAATAGATTAACTCAGACCAAACTAGAAGTCACTGATAAATATCTCTCTCAAAGCTCCTTCTCGCCGCCGAGGAGCTTAACTCTCTCCTCAACATGACAATTACAGAAGTTAGAAAAAGTTTTTCTTAAACGCTGGCAGAACTCATCACTGACGTCATGAGCTACGAGATCGACCTTCCAGACCACCTCGTCGGAAGAGTAACGTTTTCCCCTGACGAAGTACGTATAGTTGTTACTAATTCGTTAACAATTATCTCCTTTTTCTACGCTAAACAACCTTCCTTTCTCCTCCATTTTTCAGCCCCTCACGTCTAACGACCGAAAATTTTCAACTATTACTAAGTACTACCGTTTAAGCTGTTACTTTTGCTTTGCTGTTTCTAAAACTTTAATTTATTTTTTCCTTCATCGTTCTGTACCACTAATGATAGGTGTTTTTTTCCGCTTTTCTCCGACAATAATTATTTCAAATTTCCTTCCTGGCTATCTCTGACTTGCCAGTACTCGCTGATATCTATCTTTTTCTCCTATTGATGGATGCCTTAGGGCTCAAAGGGGTTTATAACCTTGTAAGGTTTAGAGAGAGAGAGACAGGTAGTCAGGTACTGATAATTTATTTACTTGTTGTTTGAGATTAAGCTGGCCTTATGCCAGCACGGGCTCTTGCTCCTAAAGCAGTCCGTAGATAGAACTTTTTTGTTGTTTTTGATTAAGCTGACCTTGTGTCAGCACGGGCTCTTGCTCAAGAGCAGCCCATAGGGACCATTTTTAGGTGAGCTCAGGCTATAAACAGGTGGGCGGACGGATCTGTAGTACGCCACCAACACTGACACAAAAATGACACGATCCGACCCAGATTTGTGTTTCTTGGCATGCTAATTTACATTAATTATATTTGCTATACTGAGTTAACATATATGAATGATATGTCGGCGGCAAGGCCGCAAAATGCTTATTATAATGATATGAGGTACAACGCGGACAAGAAAATTACATCTGTACATTTAAGCACAAAGCGTTGTCCTTACAACGTCACTGTTAACCTTTCGTTTTACCTTCATCACAAATACAATTTTCACTGGCATATTCATATGATCATAATAAGGCTCACCTAATAGCCTAAAAATCTCACAAATTCAAAATGTCCTATGGGCTGCTCTTTGAGCAAGACCCCGTGCTGGGATAAGGCCAGCTTAATCTTCATCAACGACGTACTACTACTAGTTGGAGAGCCAGGTGGATTTTATTCACACTATTGAGTACAAAAGGTGAGAGAGTGTAATTCTATTGTAAATCACCTAACAATAAAGAAAGGGGAGTCTTAAGTTGCACAATCCTGGGCTTTGGTCCCTGAGGGACTCAAAAGGGGAGCCAAAAATCCAATTAAACAAACTTTCGAGTACAACAACCGTTTCAAGCCTGTTTCATTTAGATCACCCCTCAAATTAAACTAATGCAACTTACGACATGAAAATACCTGGAGTTACTAATTAAGACACCTACTAATTAACGACCAATTAACGATTTATTTAAAATTTCAAGTACAACAGAAATTCTTCTTGCAAATGATAATTTAGTAATCCTAGACACCATATCCACAACTTAAGACGCATTTTTTCCTGGGGTTTGTAGATAATAACGGGGGTCTTTGGACCCTGAGAGATTTGAAGACTCCTATACAAAAGAAGAAGTACAACAATTTTGGTTGATGCTTTGGACGAAACATTATTTCAAATGAACAAAAATGCAATTTAAGACACCAAAATATCTGGGTTTATTAATTAAGACACCTACTGATTAACAACTAATTAACATTTAATTACAATTTCAAGTACAACAAAAATTATTTTTGTAAAAGATAATTTATCGACTCTAGACACAATATCCACAACTTAAGACATGATTTCTCCTGGGGTTTGTGGATAAGACGCCTACTAATTAACAAGCAATTACTAATTTGTTCACAATTTTGAGTACATGTAGTTTAGGAATACGTTCAGCTTTTTATAACCGAGGGACTCCTGACATGAAATGAACCACTTGTAGTAGTAATCCCTGAGGTCTGCTGGTAAGACATTTGTTTTTCACAATCAGTAACAGCTGGATGCTGGATAAGCTCATGACAGTTTCTGGGAATTCCCAGTTGGTGGTTTATAATAATGTGTATCATTCAAACAGAGATCAGTGCATGTCAATGCATACACAAGAATGCCAAAAATACGGCTTTCCTCTCACTCAGTCCGTGAATTGTAGGCCTACCATACACAAATTAAGGTACTGGTTCAGTTTGATGCAGGTAGAAAACGCAGGGAAAAATAATTTTATTTATAAAAAATATTATACTTATTTTGCCTGCTTGAATTGTACATGTTGAAGTTCGATGTAAACCAATAGACTCATTTTCCTTTCAGATAGCATTTGCGAAATAGGTTTCCGTTAGTGCACAGAGTGCCGTGGTACACAGAGCATCTTGAAGATGGATACAGATGCTGCGGACAAAATATCTGAGCCGGTGTCGGAACATGGACTTGATAATCCTGTTCATGAAGAAAGTTTGTCAAGTGCGCCCACAGCTAATGTCGGAGAGGCATCAGGCGAAAAAGGTAAGCTAAAAATCATAATGTTTTAAATTTTCTGAGCCTTAATAAGGTCATTGGTTATGCAAACTTCGATCAGTTATGTGTCATGCTCTTTAGGAAGTGTTCCATTTTTATTTTCAGAGTCTGGCAAAGACCCAAAGCCATCTCGATGTATCATCCATGTCATGGAGAAGGAAAGTGGCTACTTACTGCCTGTGACTGAAGACCAATGGGCGACAATACTAAAATCGGCATATGCTCGAAAACAAACTGCAAGATATGAAAAGTCAAAATACCGAGCTGTGGTCGAACGCCTCCCTTCAGCAACCACTGGAGTGGATGGGTATCATCGTCGGTGCTACAGTGCTTTTACTGCCATCAAAGTTAGCAACATCATGACTGTCGACGACCAACAACCTTGCAGTAGTAAAGACTTACGATCAACAACTCCTTCACCAGTGACAGCTGTACAAGAAAAATCTCATTGTTTATTGTAACAAACAAAGGAAAACTTAAGCGATGGTAGAAAGGAAGCCTTAGGGTCTGTACTAACTAAAGATGCTGAAAATAACATTCGAGAAGCTGCACAAATATTAGGAGATAACACTGTACTGGTAAAGATTTCTGGTATTGATTTGATTGCAACGGAAGTGAAGTTTCACCATTCTTGTAGAAGCAAACAGTTAGCTGCTGCTGCTAGGGTGAAAAGCAATGGGTAGAAAAGCAGTAAAAACTGGAATACTGAAAAGCAGGCAGTCACACAAATTATTGATTACGTCAAGTTGCATGTTATCCTAGACGCATGACCAGAGTGTTTGAAATCAGGTTATGATCACTACTGTATTTTATGTGAGGTAGCAGAAGAACAATCCACAATCAGGTCTTGTCAGTATCTTGGGGAAATGCTAAAAAAGCAACTCCCAAATGAACTGAAATTTTATACTCCTGATGCGAAGAAGCATGGGTCAATTATTTAAAGCTGTCACCTTGATTACAAGTCAATAAAAGTGGTGTATGATTTTCAGTCATCTGAGGAAGATCAACTAGTAAAATTCACCTTACTCCTGCGCAAACATTTGAAAGATGTCAAACCCACCCCATGCAGCGACCCCTTGGATCTCAATTCACTCTTGAATGGCAGGGTGAAGCACTAGAATTGATACATCTCTTCTTCAGAACTCTTTTTGGTGGTAGAAATCGAAACTCTGGATCTGTGAAACGGTGTGCAACATCAGCAAGTGAAGATGCATTGTTCATTGTTCAGAATGGACAGTTAATTCCCAAAAAACACATTGTACTTGGTGGTCTGATGCACTCAATTACAGGGAGCCGTAAATTGATGACAGTGCTGAATCATTTTGGTCACTGTATTAGCTATTCGAAGTACGAGGAACTAGAAACTGACCTGGCAATAGCTATTCAAAGCAGGCAGACATCTTCTCCAAAAGGTGCGAAGCTTGATCCCGTCATGGGCAATGCATTTGATAACTATGATGAGCTTGTTCATATGTTATCGGGCTTTGAGAGTCTACATGATACCATGGGTATATTCTACCAGAGTATTTACCCACTTGCCACTGAAGTTGAGGAGCTACCGCCAGTGCCTTGTCAAACAGAAACTGTACTACCTGTATCGAGATGCAAGAGAAAGTTGGATGTTCTGCCATCAGAAATCATGCCGTATCGAAAGAAGCCACGGATGGATCAGTTTCAATACCCCAATACCGAGTATAGCAAGCTTCCTGAAATTTCTGGTCATGCACGGAAACTAGACACAATGTTCCTTGTGAGCCACCACCTCAATTCAGAAAGTGTTCCAATGTGGGTTGGATTTAATGCACGTCTTCACCAAGATAGATTGCTGGACCTAAACTAACCCATCCCAAAAGATGACGTTGTTGCAGATACCATGCACACAGCTCAGAAGTGTGCAGAGGAATGTGGCCAGATGTATGGTCTGGTTACATATGATCTAGATGCCGCAAAGACTGCACACCGAATCCAAATCACCAGCCAGCCAGAGTTTGACACTGTTCATTATGCTTGGAGTATTCCACATTATCATGTGCTACTTCAGAGCCATTGGAAAAGTTATCACAGAATCGGGTGGACTGGCGATGCTGACAGACTCAGGTGTATTAGCCCCTGGATCTCTGGGAGGGTTCATAGAGTGCCTAAGCTACAATCGTTGTAAACGACTTCACCCAATTCTTGCTTTTGCGCTGGAAACATTACTTTTCCAATGGTTCCTGAAGGAATATGAGAATGCAGACTTGGTTCTTCTGGAACTGCAGAATGTCCCCCTGGAAAAGAAGGAAGATGTTGATCGTTTCTGCAACTCAGCCCTGTTCAGAGAGCTATCTGAGCCTTTTGAGAGGTTCAAGAAGAGCGCTGAAAATGGTGACCTTGGTCGAACAGCACAGTTTTGGGCAATGTATATCCAGTATATACGGATCTACCACATTGACGAACGTGCTGTTAGAGAAACAGACAGATTTCTTCATCTCCATGTTGACACCAGTGATTGATCTGAATTTCGCAACATACCGACTGAACTATGCCCACTGGATGTCGAAATACCAGCTTCACTTGACGAACTTAGCTGATTTGCATCCAGGGCTGCGGCAGATTCTAGAGGATGGAGTCTTTTCAGTCAGACACTCGAACAATGAATTTGCATGAATTCCAGTCGATCTCACCCTGGAGCAAACAGTCAATGCAGATGCAGCCTCCCAAACAACTACAGTTCAAGAGTACAGTGGAGTGTCACCAAGAGCAGCTGACCAGTACTTGTGAATGAAGCTCTCATTATGGTTGGAATGGGCAACACAAGCAAGTCAGACTGAGCTCAGTCCAGCCAGAATCAGGAAAGACATTGAGGATCTGCAGAAGATCATCAATCACATTGAGTCTTGTGCCAATCCTTTCACACTTGATCCAAGCTTGCCTCTCATTAACATCAGCACTGGGAAGAGTGTAACAGATGCCACGAGTACATCATTGTTGAACATTCCAGAAGATGGCAAGAATAGGCATGATAGCTTTGTAAAAGAATGCCTCAAAAGTGCAGAGCATTTTGAAAAACCAATTCGCAAGCATCCTCTTCGCACATTCGCAAGTAAATATGTAACCAATCGAAAAGCAGACAAAAACGCCAAAGAGGCACAACTCTAATGTACCAG
>NC_087220.1:43743226-43750726 GCF_015104395.2 Macrobrachium nipponense | reverse complement strand
CAGTTTTGATGTATGTTCTTTGTTTACAAAAGTCCCTATTGACTCTGTGCTAGAATATTTAAGTAATGAACTTGTACTGCATGAATTGCCTATGTCCGTTAGTCACATAATTTCCTTAATTAAGTTATGTATTTGTGATTGCAGATTTATTTTTAATGGAGAATAATACCAACAAATATTTGGTATGGCCATGGGTAACCCTTTATCACCTCTCCTTTCAAACTTATATATGGAATTTTTTGAGAGACAACACCTCCCGAATATCACACTTATCCCTTTAAAATGGTACCGATATGTCGATGATATCTTAGTAGTCTTACCTGGTGGTATCGATGTAAATGATTTACTGTCTAAATTGAATAATTTAGTGCCATCCATAAAATTCACTGTTGAAACTGAAAATAACAATGTCATCCCTTTCCTAGATGTATTAATACAAAGAGAATCTTTCCAATGCAAATTCAGTATTTATAGAAAACCCACAAATAATTTAACATATGTACATTTTTATTCTGGCCACCATCTTAATATTAAAATTTCTATTTTTTTCTTCTATGTTCCTACGCGCTTTGCGTATCACAAGTCCACAATATCTGGACCAAGAAATAGAATACATAAAAAAGATAGGAAATGATCTCTGCTACCCACCTCATTTAATTGATTTATGTTATCAAAAAGCTCACAAAAAGTTTTATAGTGTTGCTATTAATGAAAAAGATACCAAAAAATGTACTTAGCTTACCTTATTTTCGTGGATTTGAAACCTTTGAAAAATACTTAAATCGTTTAATGTTAGTGTAGTGTTCTCTCATAACAATACCATTAAAGATATGCTAATTAAGAATAGTCCCGTAACAAATAACATCATTTACAAAATTCCTTTTAAGGATTGCCCATCGTTTTATGTTGGTCAGTCAAGTAAAAATTTATGTGTACGTATTAAGCAGCATATGTATTCAGTTAGAACAGCCCAGACTTCAAATGCACTGATTATCCATCTTAGTGAAAAATCTCATTGTATTAATTGGGGTGAAACCCCGGTAATTGCTAGATCTAATGATTATGTTTCAAGAAATTTACAAGAATTGGCAATTATACAAATCACTAATAAAAACAACCTAAATCTTAGACTGGGAATGTACCATTTGGACCCATATATTTGGAAGATGTTTATGAAGGACCTTAAAATAAATGAACAACTAATAAATTATTCCCACATGTATAGTATTATTCTTTCTTTCTCTGTCTGTCTGTCTCTCTCTCTCTCTCTCTCTCTCCTTCTCTCGTCTCTCTCTCTCCTCTTGTTCGATATTCTCTCTCCCTCTTTCTCTTGCTTGATATATATATATTTATATTTTCTTTTGTCTTTTCATTAATAATAATTTTTTGGGGAAAATTTGGGTAAAAATTCATGATATTAAATTGTATATGCTCCCATGTTTTTTTCAAAATTGGTACTGTTTCTGGAAGAATCACTTGTTTACTGCGTGTACCTTCAAGGTTGTGGCTACCCTCAGGGCGGCTCCTCCTTTCTGTAGAGTGAAAATCGCCCTTATTGCTAATCTTGTAGTGTCAGTTTGTAAATTAAGCCTTCTTTTGATTATGTTGTTCTCTGTAAAATCAGTTTGCCTCAGTAAAGGGTCCGAACAGGACCGAAAGTACAGGCGGTCCCCGGGTTACGACGGCTCCGGCTTACGACGTTCTGAGGTTACGACGCTTTTTCTGAAATATTCATTGAAAAATCCGCCCTGGGTTACGACGCCTGTTCTGAGGTTACGACGCTGACGCTTCCGACTCTCCGAGTTAACGACGCTTTTAAAAAATGCATGCTATGATAAGAATCCTTTATAGTTTAGCACAGTATATTAATGAAAATAAGTTTTTGGTTAGATTACAAAAAAAATTTTGAGGTTATGATGATTTTCGACACTTTTATGTCGTAATTTTTTAGATTTTTTAGTGACGCCTCATATGCGGAACTAGTTTCCGAGCGAATGAATACACTAGCTTGGGATGCGCAGTTTAAAACAGTCCAAAAGCGCAAATAATGAAAAAATCATTGCTTGTTTCCAGTACATAATTAACAAAACTAAGTTTCTGGTTAGATTACAACGCAAATTCCAAGGTTACGACGTTTTTTTATGCTTTTTAACGATACCTCATACGCAGAACTAGTTTCTGAGTGGAGGCGCATAAATTAATTTAGGCTATTAAACTGTATGGTAAATTGACCGAACAACGACCTTGCAGGGTCGAGGACGCTAAGCGTAACAATACCAAACGACGCCACTTCAATCGCGTGCCTGCCTTCATTTCACTAAGTTGTGTCTTGCTATGTTGCTGAGTTTTTTTGCATTTTTCGTGCCTTTACTATGGCTCCTAAACGGCAGAGTACTTCTTCCGATGATAGTTCATCCAAGAAGAGGAAGGTCATCACCATGGAGGTAAAATACGACGTCATCAAGCGTTCTGAGAAGGGAGAAACGAACACCGAGATAGGTCGTGCTTTAGGCCTGAGCAGGACGACGGTGGTAACCATAGTCAAGGATAAGGAACGTATTCTGAAGCACGTTAAGGATGCTGCACCGATGAAGTCAACGGTGATAAACGAGAAGCAACGTAGCCAGAGCATTGTGGAAATGGAAAAGTTGCTGATGATCTGGCTGGAGGACCAGAACCAGCGACGTGTTCCGGTGAGTTTAGGTGTGATCCAGGAGAAGGCTAGAGAGCTGCATGAGGCAGTAGTGACAAAGTTTGGAGAAGCAGTGCTGGTGGTGAATTTGCCGTGAGTAGAGGTTGGTTTAATCGGTTCAAGGCTCGTGCAAATTTGCATAATGTGAAGCTGCAAGGTGAAGCTACTAGTGCTGATAGCGAAGCAGCAGAAAGTTTTCCAAGTGGTTTGGCTGAGATAATTAAGGACGGTGGTTACACGGCTGACCAAGTTTTTAATGTGGATGAGACTGGATTATTTTGGAAAAGAATGCCAAACCGAAAGTACCTTTCCAAGGAGGAGAAGTCAGCACCTGGCCATAAAGCTGGTAAGGAGCGACTGACTTTGCTGTTTGGGGCCAATGCAAGTGGCGATTTGAAACTTAAGCTCTTGCTGGTGTATTTGGCCGAGAATCCAAGGGCTTTCAAGGGCATTTTCAAGAGTCCACTCCCTGTGATTTGGAAATCTAACAAGAAGGCTTGGGTTACCTTGATGGTCTTCAAAGATTGGTTCAATGACCATTTCGTGCCAGCAGTGGAAAGATATTTGACTTTGAAGGGTCTGCCTTTTAAGGCCCTTTTAGTTCTAGACAATGCCCCTGGTCACCCTTCAAATTTGAGTGACATGCACCCTAATGTGAAGGTGGTGTACCTCCCACCCAATACCACATCGCTGATACAGCCGATGGACCAGGGAGTAATTGCTAATTTCAAGGGTTACTACCTTAGAAGGACCATACGTTTTGCTTTGAGGGCCATAGAAGCTAAGAAGGAGTTGACACTGAAGCAGTTCTGGAAGGGTTACAACATTGCTGATGCAGTGAAGAACATTGCAAGTGCTTGGGACGAGGTGAAGACGACCACTTTAAATGGGGCCTGGAAGAAACTGTGTCCACAGTTTGTGCACAGTTTTGAAGGCTTTGACCAGGCAGAAGACGTCGAGACTGTGACGAGGAAGATCGTAGGGCTAAGCAAGAGGCTGAAACTAGATCTTGAACCCGATGATGTAACAGAGCTGCTGGCATCCCATGGAGAGGAATTGTCAGCAGAGGATCTTCTTGAGCTGGAGCAGCAGATGATTGAGGAGGAGGCGGCACCAAAGCCAAAAGCCAGGTCATTAACTGTGAAAGGCTTGTCAGAGGGTTTTACTCATCTGGAGAGAGCCTTGACTTCTTTTGAGGCAGAAGACCCTAACGTTGCCAGGTTTGACAAAATAAAGAGAGGAATCATGGATTTGGTGACTTTCTACAAGGAGACCCTGAAGGAGAAGCAGACGAAGAGAAGTGTGCAGTCCAGGCTTGACACTTTCTTTCACAAGTCTCCAGTACCACCACCTCCCACTCCTAGTCCTGGTAAGGAATTCTGAACTGTTTTACTAATTTATGTGTTTACATACTGTATATAAAATGTGTTAATTTTTTAATGTAACATACTAAATGTTAGAGTGAATTGTAACTTCATTAATTTTCATCATTTATAATTTTATTGCAGAAGTGGTGACAGTTCCAGATCCCCCTGTACCTGTGACAGTTCCAGATCCCCCTGTACCTGGACCCTCTGTAGCAGCCAGTCCACCTGTATCAGGTAAGAAATTTCATTTTTCTCATTTTCATTTTGGAAATTGTCTACTACATTATGGCATACATACACTACTAGTACAATGTGTTTGATGTTGCATAACCTTATTTTTTTTGTATCATTCCAGACGGTGACCCAGATGACCCTGAGCCCCTATTCATCAGGTAAGGAATCCTTAACAAATTTGTAAAATGTTTTATAAATTGCTAATAGAAATTTTATTAAAAGTGTACATGTGCTACAGTTACATCCACCTTATTTATGTACCTTATCATTCTTTCCAGATCTAGATGTACCTCCCTTCAGAGCCCAAATCAGTTGATACGACTAGTATCACCTCTCCAACTCCTTCAGGTAAAAGAATTCTTCATTTTTTATATTGTATACTACATATGTCAAACAGTAATATATATTATGTGCAGTAGTTAATACATTACAGTACATACTCTATCATTTATATTTTTTATCATTCCAGACTCCCAAGCACCTGCACATCCCACTCCATAGCCCAGCCACCCACTCTCATCTACCATATGCCCATCCCACTAGAATTTGGTAAGGACACGTTTTTTATGAATGTTTTATTATTACATATGTAATAACCATGTTATGTATGTAACATACATACATACAGAGTGTAGTTACTTTACTAATCATATGTACATTATCATTCCAGACTGACATGCACCTTGTGACTTACATAAACCAGACCTCTACATAGCCTACATCTCTTCATTTTGCTGAAGGTAAGGAATTCTCAGTTGTTTTTATGTGTACATACAGTAAATTGTTAATATGGAAACAGTAAATTTTTTTGTACACTTAAGTGGTTACATACTGTCCTTTAATATTAATTCTTCATTCCAGGCTGCCCATCATCCTAGCCTGTTATCTGTGATAAAGCACACTGAAGTTAGGTATGGAATGCATCCTTATCATTGCAGGCTTCCTACACATGAATGCTACTACACCTCCATCTCCATCTCTCACAACCTAGGTAACAGCTTTGAGACTCACTAAAAGTTGGTAAGTTATGTAAGGAATTTCTAAATTAAGTTTTATACTACATGTTATATCTTGTATTAAACCACTGTATGGTGCATATTACTGTATGTAACTTACTATGCATAGAGGACTTACTGACATAATTATTTTTTGTACATTCCAGAATCCCAGAACCCCCTGAACGATGTAGGCTATGGGGCCACATAAAACTTTGTCCAGGGTTACATAGCACGACAACTTTAAACTAAAAGTAAGGAATTAATTAACACACATTAAATCTTTTACTCTTGATATATCTAATTAACATATTGCATTCAGGACTTTGTGTAGTATTTTGTACTAATTGTGTTACTTTTACCTTCCAGAACCACCATTTTCCAATGATAACTCCAGGTTGTACAACACATTAGTGTCACCAAAGGATTACTACAAGAATCTGCATGTATAGTGTCACCAGAGGATTACAATAAAGTTTATACCTTCAAGAACCATCCTTTTGCATTGAAATAACCCCAGGTTGTGAATAAAACGTACATTAAACAACATGCACTGTACACATAAGGATTACAAGTAAGGTTTTTTATAACTTTTATTAGTTTAAGACATATTTCCAAGCGTCGTTCCGGCTTACGACGCGTCTCAAGAACGGAACCCCCCCCCCCCCCCCCCCCCGTCGTACCCTGGGGACTGCCTGTACTTGGCTATCTCGCTTTTTCATTTTTTCCTTCGTGGCAAAAAAAAACCTTTATATATTTATTATATATATATATATATATATATATATGTATATATATATATATGTATATGTATGGTATATGATATATATAATATTATATATATATTATATATATACATATACATATAACATTACATATACATACATATATACATAAATATTATTATATAATATATATCTATATATATATTATATATTATATATATAATATAATATATAAATAGGATATAATATACTATATATAAGATATACATATATACTATATCTATATATTAATATATTATTATAATATCTATATATATATATATCTATCTATGTATATATATGTATATATGGTATATATATATATATTATATATATATATATATATATATATATATATATATATATATATTATTAATAATATTCTATATATTATATATATATATATATATATTATATAATATATATATATAGTATATTATATATTATATATATATATATAATATTATATATATATTAATATATATATATATATATATGTATATACAATAGTACCTCGAGATACGAAAGGCTCAACTTACGAAAAATCCAAGTTATGAAAGCTAATACGAAAAATTTTACTGCTCTACATACCAAAAGTTTTCAAGATACGAAAGGTTGTTGCTATAAAGTCCCGAGATTTGCCCGGACCACCGAGAACAATTTTAAAACTCCCGCGCCGCCAACTGAGTAAACTCGCCACCATCCTCCCGCTCTCCATTGGTTCCTGATGCTAGTCACCCCATAAGGGCCTGCTCTCCTATTGGTCAGCATCTACCTTGTGCTTTAAGTATTCTATTGGTAAAAGGTTGCTGTAAATGAAAACTTAGTATTCATGCAATACATTTAATAAAAAAAAAAAAGAACATTAGATAAAGATAGAATAAAGAATAGAAATGAATGGTTATTATACTGTTTGGTAGTTTCAGTAGTTGAAGAGAGATAATGAAAATTTATGGCTTACTGTGTAAAAGTGATTGCTTGGCGATCGTTCGATACTCGTAAGTGCTGGATGTAAACAGACGTTTGGAAGCCTTTTTTTGTTTGTTTATTATAGTAAGATGGTTACTTAATAATTATTTGAAATGAGTACATGCAATACATTTAATAAAAAAAAATGTGAATTAGATATCATAAAATATAAAATAAATCAGACTGCCAACAAATATGCATTTTTTAGAATTCTTCTTCTGCTTTATTATTACGTTACGTATACGTATTACATGTGTTCATTATAGCTGTCAGTAACTCGGTATCTCCGTTAGGTAAAGATAGAATAAAGAATAGAAATGAATGGTTTATTATACTGTTTGGTGGTTCATTAGTTGAAGAGAGATACTAATGACAATTTATGGCTTACTGTGTGCTAGGAAAAATGATTGCTAGGCGCTCGTTCGATACTCGTAAGACGGGTAAGAGCTGAGAATGTAAACAATCGATTGGAAGGTTTG
>NC_087220.1:43722777-43742726 GCF_015104395.2 Macrobrachium nipponense | reverse complement strand
TGACAACTGAAATTTAATATTAGGCCTAATAAAGTTAATTTAATTACCTTTAAATATTATTTTATTTACTTTTCAATTTAAATTATAATTACACTAGCTTGTCGTCAAACAGCACTATTGTAAGGAGGTGTGGTTTAGACAGACAAGGATGCCGGCTAGTCTATTTTTTTTTTCTCCTTGGCTTCAGATTCAACCATATCACTTGGTCTCGGCTAATGTTTTTGTCCTTAGTTAGCATATTAATGAATATCTGGATACTTAACTTATGTAACGAAGTCATACTGTTCGTCTTACGATGTAATTTAAGACCAAATTTGTTTGACTGATACGTCTCATCGGAAGCTAGTTTTTCCCTCGGGTTAGATGGCGTTAAATTTAGGATTCCGTTCGTTTTTCACTCGTTTTCATAGGTATTACGAAAACCTTACACTTTATATACGTTATTAATCCGTCGTCGTGTGGAAAACAAACAGTAATGAGCTCTTTCATGCTATTTAGTTTCTTTTACCACGGCTGCGTTGGAATTCATACATAAGCTCGGGACTTCTGTCAGGTTGCTGATGAACGTAATTTTGCCTTATTAGCTTCAGCTGCATTTATAACATGAATACAGTAATTACCGTCCCCACGCGGATGAATACACTAACGGATGTTGCTATCGGATTCGATTACTGTCACACGCTGATCAATACAATAAAGTGATTGTTGTTATAGGAGTCGATCGCATTAGCAACAAGTTCTCGTTCGGTTGTTCATAGCTGTACGGAGTTATACGTATATTATCGTTAAGATAATAAACCCTTTTAACTTGCTGCTGAATTTTGCGGTAGGTGGAGATATTAGACGATCGTAATTTCTCTCTCTCTCTCTCTTCCCTGATTTTATCTCTCTCTCTCTCTTTTCCTGATTTTATATTCTCTCTTTATCCTAGACGATTGTGTTTCTCTCTCTCTCTCTCTCTCTCTCACTTTTCTGATTTCATATTCTCTCCATATTCTCTCATCCTATTTTCCACGCTCTCCTAACACTGGACTCATTGTGCAACAGAGGTTTTTCTTCCTTTCCACACCTTTTCAAACTTTCTCAATTTCCCTTCAGCGCTGACTGACCTCATAGGTCCCAATACTCCGGCCTTTGGCCTAAATTCTATTTTTTAAACCCAACAATCTTGCTGTCTGAGTTAGTATTAGAGTAGGAGAGAATATTCGGAATATGTATAAGGTATTCACGATATGATATATCACAAGAGGATTTTAAGTATTAGGAAAGATAGGAAAGAACATGTCTGGGTCTATCTGAGGGTATTCTTCCAAGTGCCAACCAGGCAGAGTACAGACAGCAGGTACAACACTAAAAGAGAGGACATCACTACGATCGACGACACCGTTGTCTCCTCCGTACATGAGAGGCCTAGGCCATGGGAGGAGCCTAATGCCACATGGGAGGTCTTCAGTTTCCCTCCATACATGAGAGGCCGAGAGCCACATGGAGGTCTTCAGATTCCCATACATGAGAGGCCGAGAGCCACATGGGAGGTCTTCAGATTCCCTCCATACATGAGAGGCCGAGAGCCACATGGGAGGTCTTCAGTTTTTCCTCTACTCAGGTGAGGCACATAGCCAGCTGAGAGGAAACAGGTTTGTATCCCTTCCGCACTCAATGAGTTTTGACCTTAGGGTAGAGGTGCAGGGAGTTTTCCCTCCACATATGGCAGGCCTAGAAGGCCACACATGGGAGATTAGCTTGGATGAGTGACAAATGAACTTGAGACTGACTCGCGTACTCAATTATATTGACTGACAACTAGTACAGTGGAGGGCCGGGCAGATTTGATTCCCCCACCCTCCTCCAAATTAATGTTGTTAATCGGCTAGTTCGGTGTAGGGGGTGTATTGCAATATGAAGTTTTTATTGTAAAACTAATATTGTAATACCTACCTGAACACCTGAATGATTCCCACCCTCCTCCCCTCTCATACAGAGTTATTGAGTTATGATTGACGTGAGAGGGCAGGTGTGACCGGCCCGTGAGGCAGGGCTACTAGCGGTGGGCTGGTAACTAGGTAACGAGGGTGTTTGCCAGGAGATTGGCAACACTGATCGTTTATTTTAACCAAAGATTTGGTAAATTTTTAATAAATGATGGTTCGGGCTGGTAAGTGACCAGGGCTAGTTCAGGTGTTCAGGTAGGTATTACAATATTAGTTTTACAATAAAAACTTCATTTTGGACAAATTGTCATATTTAGAAGGTAAGAGTGATTCCAATAGTGATTTGTGCAGTGATCCCAGTGCAGTGGAGGGTGCGTCTGATCGGCTCCCTAATGCTTTCCAGGGCCTAGACCCTCTTCAGACTCCCAGTCCCAGGGGAGGCGGAGGAAAGTCGAAAGCCGCAGGAAGGTTAGGGAGCATCCCCACCGGTCAGGCGTCCCCTCAGTAGCTCCTGTTGATCGTTCCCAGGCTACCTTGGATCGCTCCAAGAGAGAAATCTTGCGCCAATGTTTCTCGTCTTCGCCTTCGCCTTCTAAACGAGGATGGAGCTCTTCGGAAGCCTCGCGCCCTTCGAAGAGAGCCTGGAACGCTCCCTGCGCCCTTCCATCCAGCCCTGAAGTTTTTTCGGAAGAGCCTGAGGTGGAAGCGAAGAAACGTAAGAGATCTCTGGAGTATCGTTCCCCGAGCAGAAATCGAGCCTCGTCACCTGTTCAAGAGTTTGTGAATTCTCCTGCAAGGGTGTTGGCTAACCTTCAGGCGCAGATTTCGGCTCTGGCTGGCTCTCTTTGCGTGTCGTCTCGTCGTAGGAAGGACGTCTCGCTTCCTGTAAAGAAGTCCAGGCTCCCCTCTCCTGACTCTCGCTATTCGACGGAAGCGGCCCGCTCGCCTGTGCGTTCGGAGTCTCGCAGGAGACTTTCTGCTTCGGACAAGATCCCATCTGCGTCCAAGCGCCATTCGCCTGACAGACAGGATGTCTTTGTTTCTCCTTCGGACAAGGAGCAGGCTTCTCGTAGATTTTCGCCATACAGACGCTCTTCTCGAGACAGGATCGCTCCCCTTGATAGGCACCAATAGCCTCGTAGCCGCTCCTCGTCTCGCCTCCACTCTCCTGTTGACAAGCGCCCTAAATCGGACAGGCGCTCTTCGCTGGACAGGCGTCAAGAGCCTGTTAGGCGCGTTTCTCCTGCCAGGCGCTCTTCACCTGACTTTCACTCTCCTCGAGTCAGGCGCCGAGATCATGGCAGACGCTTCTCCCCTGGTAGGCGCTCTCCCAGTAGGCGCTCGTCGCCAGAGAGCCTCTCTCCTCGTTTCAGGCTCCAAGAGCCTGGTAGCCGCTTCTCTCATGGCAGGCACTGTTCGCCTGGTAGCCGCTCTCCTTTGGATAGGCGCCAAGAGCCTGATAGAAGTTTTTCTTCAAACAGGCGCTCTGCTTCCTGACAGCCCGCCCTTACTCCTGTTAGGCTCCAAGAATCTGAAACGCCCTCCTCAAGACAAGAAGGATTTTGCGAGTAGGCAAGTTCCAGAAGTTTTGTCTCCAAGAGTCAAAACTCACTCTTCTAGAGACTTTTCTAAAGGTAGCCCGCGCCTCTAAGGATCATGAGGGCTCTTCTGATGACAAAGAACAGGATCCCTCGGAAGAAGGACCAAAAGACTCCTCTGTTTCCTCGTATAAGATGTTAAGCAATTTGCTCCTTCAAGAGTTTGGAGATATCCTTTCTCCTGTGGCTCCTCCTTCTCCTCTTTCTTTGTTCTCCACTTCGAAGACTTCGAAGATTTCATCTTGTGTAAGGATGAAACCGACTATTTCAATGAAGAAGGCACTTAGAGGTTTTGGGGAATGGCTCCTTGCTAAGGAAGAGAAAGGGAAGACTGTTTTCTCTTTCCCTCCGTCTAAACTGACTGGCAGATTAGGATTCTGGTACAAATCAGGGGAACCTTTAGGCCTCGCTCTCCCTTCTTCTGCTGACTCGGATTTCTCTTCACTGGTAGATTCCGCTCGTCGATCTGCCCTCCTGTCTGCCAAGACTACGTGGGGGATGAACGAACTTGACCACCTACTGAAGGGAATGTTCCGAGTCCTGGAAGTTTTCAACTTCCTTGACTGGTCTTTAGGAGTTCTGGCTAAGAAGACCCAGACCCCGGATTCCCTGTCTCTGAAGATCTTAATTGCGTCCTCACTTGCATGGACAAAGCGTTAGTTAGAGCGGCTCGAGTGAAGTCTCTTCACTGTCTGGAGCCGGAGTGATAAAGAAGCGGTCGGTGTACTGTTCGTTTCTCACGAAGGCAGTTTCGCATGCACAAAGGGCCTCACTTCTTTATGCTCAGCTCTCTCCTCTGCTTTTCCCCAAGAAAATCATTCAGGATGTCTCGAGTGCCCTTTCAGCCAAGGCTACTCAGGACATGTTAGCCCAGTCGGCCAGGAAACCTCGCTCTGTCTTCCAACCCAAGACCAAGAAAGAGACTCCTCTGAGGCAGGAGCCCCTTTCGAGGAGGACCCACTGCCAGAGTTTCTTCAACCAGAGGATCTAGTACCTTTTAAGAGAGGTAAAACCTTCTCTAGGTCAATCAGAGGCAAGAAATAGCGATCAAGGACTCCAGACATCAGTGGGTGCCAGACTACTGAAATTTGCCGACGTCTGGGCCCACAAAGGGGCAGACAATTGGTCCCTATCGATTGTCAGCAAAGGATATCTCATTCCCTTCTCGTCAAGGCCACCATTGACGACGACTCCGAGGGAGTTGGTGGCCAGGTACAAGGACCCCATCATGAATCAAGCCCTTTCTCTAGCAGTAGATCTGATGCTAGAGAAGGAGGCTATAGAACTAGTGGAAGATCCCCGCTCTGCGGGTTTTTACAACAGGCTATTCCTAGTTCCGAAGAACTCAGGAGGATGGAGACCGGTTTTGAATGTAAGCGCCCTGAACGTCTTTGTGGAAAAGAGGAAGTTCGCCATGGAGACGACTTCCTCAGTGTTAGCGGCTCTTCGTCCAGGGGACTGGATGGTGTCACTAGACCTTCAGGGACGCTTACTTTCATGTGCCGATCCATCCTTCTTCACGGAAGTATCTGCGATTCATGATTGTAGGAAACATCTTCCAATTCAAGGCCTTGTGCTTCAGCCTGTCGACTGCACCCCAAGTTTTCACGGGGTTAATGAAAAACGTGGCGCAGTGGCTACATTTGGAGGGAGTGAGGGTGTCGCTTTATCTCGACGACGGCTAATCAGAGCAGAGTCTCAAGAATGATGTCTGGAGGACCTTCAAAAGACCCCTACATTGGCAAGTTCTCTGGGACTTCTGGTGAACTTCCACAAGTCTCAATTAATCCCCAGTCAAGAGCTGATCTATCTGGGGATTCGGATAGTTTCTCTGGCTTTTCAGGCTTTTCCGTCGCCAGAGAGGATAGCTCGTTGCTACGAGAAACTAACGACCTTCCTAGAGAAATATGCATGCACAGCGAGGGAGTGGATGAGTCTGCTGGGGACACTCTCCTCGTTGGAGCAATTCGTTTCTCTAGGAAGGTTGCATCTCAGGCCTCTACAGTTCTTCCTATACCAGAACTGGAGGCGTCTCTCCCTAGATCTGGAGTTCTCCTTCAAGATCTCAAGGGGAATCAAGAGGGACCTTCGGTGGTGGAACAACCCACTCCGTTTTGGTGGAAGGAATGTCTCTTTACATGCCGAACCCCAACCATGTGTTGTTTTCCGACGCGTCGGAAGCAGGTTGGGGAGCGACGCTCGGGACAAGAGAAGTGTCAGGCACCTGGAAGGGGGATCAGGTGTCCTGGCACATCAGCAAGAAAGAGTTGATGGCAGTCTGGATGGCATTGAAAGCCTTCGAGCCCCACGTCCGAAATGCAGTAGTTCAGGTCAATTCGGACAACACCACAGCCTTGGCGTACATCAAAAAACAGGGGGGGACACACTCCTTCTCCCTGTACGAAACAGCAAGGGATCTTCTGTTGTGGTCTCAAGCAAGGAAGATCAGTCTTCTCACCAGATTCGTACAGGGAGAAAGGAACGTCAGGGCCGATCTCCTGAGCAGGAAGAATCAACTCCTGCCTTCCGAGTGGACCCTCCACTCAGAAGTATGCCAAGAAAGACCTGTGGAGAAGATGGGGCAGGCCTCACATCGACCTCTTTGCAACAGCAAGGAACGCAAGGATAGAACTTTACTGCTCCCCGATCTCAGACCCAGGAGCAGTATCAGTGGATGCGTTTCTCCTAGATTGGACAGGTCTAGATGTCTATGCCTTTCCCCCTTCAAAGTACTGGGACAAACCCTCAAGAAATTTGCTATCTCGGAGATGACAAGAATGACACTAGTATCTCCGTTCTGGCCCGCCCAAGATTGGTTCACAGAGGTACTGGAATGGTTTGTGGACTTTCCAAGAGCACTTCCACAAAGACAAGATTTGCTCAGACAACCCCACTTCGACAGGTATCACAGAAACCTCCCCGCTCTCAATCTGACTGGCTTTCGACTGTCAAAAGTCTTGTCAGAGCGAAGGGGTTTTCGACAAAAGCTGCTAAGGCTATCGCCTCAGCTAGAAGACCTTCGACCCTTAAAGTCTACCAGTCGAAGTGGGACGTCTTTCGCCGGTGGTGCAGGAACCAGAAGTTTTCCTCTTCCAGTACCTCTGTAACTCAGATCGCAGATTTCCTAGTTTTCCTCAGAGTAAAATGCGGTTTGGCAGTATCTACCATCAAAGGCTACCGGAGCATGCTGGCTGCAGTGTTCAGACATAGGAACTTAGATCTTTCGAATAACAAAGATCTGCATGATCTATTAAGATCTTTCGAAACTGCCAAGAAAATTCGAACGAAGTTCCAAGTTGGAATCTGGACGTGGTTCTTCGTTTCCTGGGTGAGGTCTCTAGGTTTGAGCCACCACAGTTAGCCTCCTTCAAAGATCTTACGAGGAAAGCTCTGTTTCTCATGGCTCTAGCATCCGCTAAAAGGGTTAGTGAGATTCATGCCCTAGAAGGAAGGGTAGGTTTCAAAGGAGATTCCGTGATTTGTTTCCTTCCTTCCTTCGTTTTTAGCAAAGAATGAGAACCCCTCAAATCCTTGGCCAAGGAGCTTTGAGGTTCGTGGATTATCTGCCCTAGTAGGGGAAGAACCCGAAAGAACTCTTTGCCCTGTTAGGAGTTTAAAATACTACCTTCAGAAGAAGAGAACCCTTAAGGGCATTGAGGACAGACTATGGTGCTCTGTAAAGGACCCCAGCAGACCATTGTCGAAAAATGTGCTGTTTTTCTTCATTAGAAGTCTAGTGAAAGAAGCACATAGATCTTGTAATGAAGAACATTTCAAGCTCCTAAAAGTCAAGGCTCATGAAGTGAGAGCCATTGCCACTTCCTTGGCCTTTAATAAGAATATGTCTCTTCAGAATCTGATGAAAACTACATTCTGGAGATGTAATTCAGTATTCGCCAACCACTACCTTAAAGACATCAGTTATTACGTATGACGAGTGCTTTGCATTAGGCCGTACGTATCGGCGGATTCGGTGCTGGGGCAGGGAGCTGGAACATATCCTTTTGTAGTTTTTTTCCCTTGTTTTTGGTAATTGAGTTCATATGGTTGTATGAAAAATGATGCAGGTAGGCATCTTTTTTCGTTTCGTAATACTAATAACTTTAGTTTGGTTAGGTGATCGGATTTGGTTTGAAGCTCCCTGC
The DNA here is from genome assembly GCF_015104395.2 of Macrobrachium nipponense. Lineage (NCBI taxonomy): Eukaryota > Metazoa > Arthropoda > Malacostraca > Decapoda > Palaemonidae > Macrobrachium > Macrobrachium nipponense. The sequence continues at coordinate 43,735,052 of NC_087220.1, read as the reverse complement.
GTTGGTAGTGGACAGGTTCTGTCATAGAAGAGGGCGAACCCCCATTGACATGATCCGACTTGGATTCTACTAAGTAAGCGGATATCAAGTCCCGTTAGTAGACCCAAAGAGTCTTTTCAGCTGTAGGTCACGCCCTCGCTGTAGCTCTTATGGCTATGCAGACTAATAGACAGTACCTATGAAGTCTTCAGCCTAAACAGGTAAGAACCAAGGTTATTTTTATCATACAACAGGTGTTGTTTACCTTTTCTTTGTTATTTTATGTCTTGTACCCTCCACCAAGGGTGTCAATCAGCTAAGTATATGTCTGACAGAAAGTTCATGTACAAAAATTATATTGTTATTTTACAATAAAGTTTTGTACATACTTACCTGGCAGACATATACTTAGCTTACGTCTCTGACGTCACGACAGAATTCAAAACTCGCGGCAAACGCGACAGGTAGGTCAGGTGATCTACCTTACCCGCCGCTGGGAAGCGGGTGTAAGAACCAACGTACCTTTCTTGCCAGATTTTTTCTCTCTTATACCTGTCTCCTGAGGGGAGGCTGGGCGGGCCATCAATCGTATATGTCTGCCAGGTAAGTATGTACAAAACTTTATTGTAAAATAACAATATCATTTTAAAATATATACGAATTGGTAGTAATTAGAATATTGTTTATTTTCCAGGAAATGATAGATGCTATCTGCAGTGAAGGATGACCTGCCCTCTCTGTATATTGCCAAGTTTTCAACATTTTAATTCCGAAGAAAGGGAAGAAAGGAAGAAAATATAGTTTCACCATGCTATCATTTGGATTATTGCCAAATAATTTTCAGTGGTTGATAAAGCATTGCCCAGTCTTTCCTATAAATGGGTCAAAGGTATGATCAGTCATAGAACTCTATAGTAAATTGTATTAATAAGCTTTAAGTAATGATTCTGAGTTCATGGTTAAACTTTGTTATAGAATATATTACTACAACAGTGATTCTCATAACAAATGATGCACAAAATTGAAAGCTTTAACATGTCTGAAGGAAAAGGGTGCCAAGTACTCCAAAATATCTACTGCACATTAGCAATAGTGTTTTTTATGACAAGTATCTAAATAATGTAGTACAATTTTGCCATCAGTATCTAAATAACATGGCCAGCTACAAGAAGGTTTTCCCATTCCCTAAATTAGCAAGCATAAGTTACATTTAGCCAGTATTTGCATTTACCATTAAATTTTCAGTGTCATTGCCTTTCTGTAGTAGTTCTAGAGTTTTATTCTTGTAAGCACAATTAATGTTTAGAATAGAATGTAGTCTTTACTCTTTTTACAGGTTCGAGTAATCACAGAGCCAAATGAATTCTATTCAGAACTTATATCAAAAGCCTCCAAAGCCAGGAATCGTATAAGTTTGTCTTCTCTCTACTTGGGAACTGGAAAACTAGAGGAGAATTTGGTAAGATATTTTTTGTTTTATGGGCATTACTTTCAATGTTTTCAATAGAGACTTAATGTTAATACTTGCATGCATATAGAAATTTTAAGTCTTTGAAAAATATAAAAGAAACGCTCAGGTTTCTTTTACTACTGTGTTATACAGATAGGATCTTGTATCGCCTGTCCTATTTTGTGGAACGATATGCAGTTCATTAGAAATTCTGGTTTGAAAACAGGTTCCATTTTTTGTTTACACAAATTTGCAAAGTTCCACATTTTACACTTTGTCACTTTCTTTTTCAGGTGTCAACCTTACTAAATCGAGCGGCAGAATGTCAGGACCTGAAAATCCATTGGCTTTTAGACTTCACTCGTGGTTCACGTGGTGTCCATAATTCCCGCACAATGTTACAGCCCCTCATTGCCAGTCATCCTCAGACTTGCTCTGTAAGTACTGGAGTTGAAAATGTTCATGTACATAAATGTACAAGAATTGTTTTAGTTGATGTTTTTATGATTTGCTCACTGCTGTCCTTTTTTGAGAGCCACATTGTCTTTGAGTACCACACTGCCTTTGAGTGCCACATTGTCCAGTTTGTGCAACATTTTAAAACTATTAGGGTAGGGCCATTTGGCATGTTGCAAACACAAGTTAGAACAAAAGAATCTCATGCCTCACAATGTGTATAAAGGAAAACAAATTTAGGTTCATATTCAATAACATTAATAAGGAAATGGAAATAGTCACAGCTCCAGCTTAAAAAGCTAAGTTCATAAATAAAAATTCATGTAACATGAGTCAAAAAAAAAAATGAAACATTGCTCATAAGAAATTTGGTACTAAAAGTATAAGAAAAGTTACTGAATTCCTTCTGCAACACAATAAAAACAAGAAAAGAAAAATCAAAATTCATAGATGACACAAGATCATTTTTTTTTTAATAGAATCTCATATTCCTACAGCATCAATGGAAAATCACAAATTTCTGACAAAGCACAAAAAGCATTGACAAAGCATGGTATGAAATTTTGGACACTATGTTTAGCATCAATAGAAAAAAAAATTAGATGCAGTGTAATAAAGTGTTTAATATGACTTGAAATGCAATAAAAATGATACAATTATAAATATATAGACTCACTCATGATATGCTTGGAATTGTAAAAAAAAAAAAATAGACATCAATTTCTCAATAATAACTGACTGAAACAAAAGTGTATAAGCATGTTATTATGATGTTCTCTGTTCACGTAGTGACAGACACATTTATTCATAACCTGCACTGGTATGTTAAGCAAGGCACCTACACGCACTTGCAAATTATATGGATGGTTTGCCTTATCGAAGAGAAAGGAATGGTTGTAGAAGTTACTTTTTTTTTTTCTATGAAGAATTTATATCGTGCATTTTCAGAAAACTACGACTCGTCTGTCAACTCCCTTGCACACTAGCAAACCCACACACAGTCAACACATGAGCACTCCCAAGGCACTCACTCAACAAGTTCACACAACAGCTGTCTCACTTGCCTCTGTTTTTTATGCGACTCACCCACAGGTGCGTCGCAGTTCCTCTCTCTTTCTTTGTAGCTCGTGCCTTACAGTACTCTTGGTAAGAGCCCTGCTACTCTTATTGCTCTTTTTTTTTTATATGATAAATCCCCATAATGTCAAACTCTACCTGTTGCTTGATCCTACAATCTTGTTTAGATATTAACATTCTTAAGGACATTTCTGTATCAGGGAAAAAATACAATTTGTTCTGATCAAATTTTAAAATTACTTGTTTTTCCCCAATGAAAATCTGACTACTCTTCAACAAATATATCAGTCTTGATACTTTACTCAAACACTTTAATGAATTTACGTCTGTCTTTAAATCGGAATTACAATTCTTTGATGGGGACAAATGGGATGCATTGTCATTTGTGATACTGTAACTATAATCAGAACACGGCCTAAGAGAAACGTCTTTTTTTTTTTTCTTATTTTTTTAGGTATATAGTAGTACCTCGTACTTCGAACTTAATCCGTTCCAAATATCCCCATAAGAAATAAAGGGAATTAGGATAATTCGTTGGAGCCAACCCAAAAAGTCCCCCTTTTCACATTTTTTTTATTATTAATGAGTTCAAAAGTGAAATTAAGAGTGTAAAGTAATGAAACAGTATGTTATGTGAAGTACAATTTTCTAAATTTTATTTGTTCCGACACGGCATACAAACCTTCGGTCCTTTTACAATAGGAAGGTACTAGCGGCAGCTGGATAGGTCGTAAGCTTTCGAACAAGGGGTTCGGTAGTTAACTGCTTGTCCGACAGGCGCGCGCGCGCGACTGGGAGGTAAACAAACCACTTTTGCTTTCGGCCTCACAGCGAGTGGACGTGTGTGTTCGACGCTCTCTGCCCGCTTCTCGTCGTTTGCTTTCTTGAGTATATGGTTGTGTTTGTGTATGAAAGAATTCATTGTAAGTACAATCATTTCTCTCTTTTCATATTATTTTGAACTTTTATTGGTTAATGATGGAATCTCCTCGCCTCGCTACCCCACGGAGACTATGCCCGGGTACCGAAGGCGTAAATGCGGGAAGTTCCGCTCTTTCCCGGAGATAGACCCTCATATTTTGTGCGCTCGGTGTCGGGGCGCGAATGCCCCCACCCGAGCCGAGCCATGTGATGTTTGCAATAATTGGTCAGAGGCGCAGTGGACTTTGTATGAGGGCAGGAAGAAGCGAAGGCCTGCAAAGGAGTCGTCGGAAAGCTCTCCCGCGACTCCTTTGGTGACGGACACTTCGTCTTCTTTCCTGCCACCCGCTCAACTTCCACGTCTCGCGCCTTCCCCTTCGGGGGGGGGTTTCTAGGTCCTTCTCCTCTCCTGACTTGTCGAGTGTGGAGGAGGGCGCTAGATACCCTGACGTCGAGTTGTACTCTGGGTCCTCTATCCGTTCGTCTTCGCGCGAACGGGTAGAGGATCCCCCTAATCACCCGACTTTTGACCTCCTCCAGGTGCGGTTGCCGCGAAGGATGACCTCGGACAGGTGTGGGGCATGCGTTGGGGCTGCAGGGCGTGCCGGAGTGTGCCAGGGGCTGCCTCTAACCATCTCGCTGGCTCCGTGGCGGTCACCATGCGACGGTTACGACCACCACCACGACCCTTACAACACCCGGCTACGCTTCACCTCCTCACCTGGTGTACACCCCGCACGCGGTCTCTGTAACACCTACTACATCGGTGCAGGGGCCAGTCGCCGTACCTCGGGGGAGTGTGATGCCGCCACCTGGGTTTGCCGTGCTGCCGCGACCGGACTTCGTGTGCCCGAAGAGCTCGCCCCTGGACCTCCCACCGGTACCTAGGATGTCTGTGCCGCTGGTCCGCCCATCTGGACCGCTTACACAGCCTGCCGTACCTGCCCAGCTGCTGTCCACGGACGTGACGTTGACCACTGCTGCCGTTCCTGTACCTGCTCCTGCTGTCTCTACTGCACCTGCTGACGTTGTTCCTGTTCCCGGCGCCGCTGCTCCCGATGCTGATCTGTTTCGGACAGGTGCGTCCGGGCCCTGTTGCTTCGGCAACAGCAGCCCCCGGCTCCGCTCTGGATGACAGATCTGACATCGGTCCTGAGGAGGTTGACGAAGAAGAAGAAGAAGAGGAGGAAAGGTGTCGTCGTCGTCTTCATCGTCTTCTTCGTCGTCGTCGTCGTCTGCCGCCTCTTCCCCTCTTCTTCTAGCTCCCCCGACGAAGAAGAAGAAGGTCGCCTCCCCCCCCCCTAACCCCTAAGAAGTCTCCTTCGGGAACTCCTAAGGGCCCGTCTCGCTCTGGTGAGACGGGGGGTTCTTCCGCTGGTCACCCTGCTACTTCGGGGGCGGGCCGGACCCGTCTCTTCTTCGCAAGGAAGAAGACTACGGGGACCAGAGGAGTGACGGCTAACACCGGCACTTCCTCACCTGCTGTCAGTGGTTCGGCCACGGCAGCAGGGTCCGTCTCGGCCTCTCGTTCCGCGAGAGGTACCGAGTGTACGGTCGCCTAACAGCGGCCGTACAGCCAAAGAACCAGACCTCTGAGTCCGCTCAGCGTCGGGTTCACGGCACGGAGCGGAAGACTGGTGACAGCCGCTCACGCGACTCTCACCAGACCAGCTCTCGCTCTCGCGGTGCGAGCAGCTGGCTACCCGGGCGGACGTACGGTCCTGACCGGACCCGGGCTGAGGCTGGGAAGAGGTCCCCCCGTTCGCCGGCTCCAGCCACGGCTGGTACCAGCGAACTGACGCACCGTTGAGGATACGCACTGATCTCACCGTGACAGTGGAGCTCGCCGGTCGCCTGACCGTCACTCTCACAGAGAGCGATTGGTACGGCGACCAGCACCAGCTCCTCTGACACACGAGACCGGGGCCGCTGTTCTCGGTCCAGCCGTTCTCCACAGCGAGACGGCTCGACTAGGTCTGCAGCTCGATCGCCACGCGGGTTGACGATCGCCTGCAGTCTTCCAAGCCCACTGGTTCTGCCAGCGAGCGAGGAGGGAGCGTCAGGTCTGCCTCTCCCATACCTTCAACCTCCTCGGGTTACACCGGGAGGGGCGAGGTATTGAGGAGTGATCGTGAGGGGTGCGCCCCTCAGGATCCCACCACGGCGTCGTACGTACCAGGCACGGTTCTCGACCAGCCAGGTCGTACGCACAGGTGGTGGAGGAGACGAGAGGGGTCTGTCGCTGTTCCTCCCCTTGAGGGAGGAGGGTCTCGGGAGATGCTCCTGTTTGAGGGACTGGATGGTCCGACTCCGCAGGACGCAGTCACTCCCTGAGATCCAGAGGAACTTTGCCGAGGTTATTGCGCTGATTCGTCAGCACAAGACTACCCTCGCGGAAGGATCGCCGCTCCCACCATCCGAGCCCACGTCCCGGCTCAGAGTCGTTCTGGGGCCCGAAGAGGGAACCCAGACCGACGGTGGGTTTGCCGCGTTCTGAGCTTGCGGACTCAGTGCTGGACCAGGTTGAATCACTTGTCTCCGGACAAGACGGTTCGCTCAAGTCTGGCAGGTCGAGCAAGCTGCTTCCACCTCCTCTGCTGCGACAGCGGCGTTTTTACGTGCCATCTGAAGACCCGATGCCGCCCAAACAGGTGAACCCGGAGTTAGCCAGGCTGACTCCGGGTGTGTCTCTGCAGCAGCTCCTGTCCGAGAACCTGTGGTTCTCGCAGCAAGAGGCACTCGGCCTGGAATCTACCGCCATGGCCAGCTTTCCAGGCCGTCTCCTGGCTAGATCTGTGGTCCCTCACAGTATCTAAGGTCGCAGCCAACTCCGGGGGAATTTCTCCCGAAGATGACTCGGCCTTCAGGAGACTTTGCCAGTCTGGAGGAAGAGCCATCTCCGTCCTTGCCCACCAGACGGTGAACCTGTGGGGCCAACCTGGTTCTCCGACGAAGGGACCGCTGTCCTTACTCCGGGTTTCCAGGGCGTCCGGGCGTGAAGCGGCGTTGGGGATCTCGCAACGACTTTGTTTACGGAGTTCCACGTCTCTCTTCCCAGGGAGAGATGGTGGACGCTGCGGTGGACAGACGGCGCACTGACGACAGTGACCGTCTGGTTCACCAGGCAGTCTCGAAGGCTTCTGGGCAGCCGCGGACTGCGGCCAAGTCTAAGAGCTCGGCTAGCGCTTCCTCGGTGGCTAAGACGGTAGCTGCGTCGAAGCCCCGGGGAAAGACTCTGTCTTCTTCGACTTCTACCAAGGGGAGCCGTAACCAGCCCTCCTCCCAGCCCTCCTCCTCCCGTGGAGGCTCGGGAAGAAGTCGAAGAAAGGGGGGAAACGCTAGGGACGGCGTTCCCCCTCACCTGCTGCCGGAAGTGGGGGGGTGCCTGGCCAGCCATTGGGCAACTTGGCAGCGCTAACGGCGCCGAGGAACCTGGATTGTAGATGTCCTTCGGGAGGGATATCTATTACCCTTCGAATCTCGGCCACCCCTCACCTCCAACCCGGTCCAACAGCAGTCGTACGTTCCAGGGTCATCGAAGGACGTAGCATTGAGACAGGAGAATCAAGACCATGCTGAGCAGAGAGCTGTAGAAATCGTCACGGATCAGTCACCGGGCTTTTTACAGCCGACTCTTCCTGGTGGAAAAGTCTACGGGAGGCTGGCGCCCGGTGATAGATCTCTCTCCCCTGAACCGGTTTGTTCGCCAGACCCGGTTCACGATGGAGACGGCACGTTCAGTGCTCGACTCCATCAGGGAGAACGATTTCATGCTTTCAGTGGACTTGAAGGATGCGTATTTCCAAATACCCATTCATCAGTCCTCCAGAAAGTACCTCCGCTTCATCCTCGACGGGACGGTGTACCAGTTCAGGGCACTTTGCTTCGGTCCTCTCAACCGCCCCACAGGTGTTCACTTGCGAGTGTTCACTCTGGTGTCTGCTGGGCCCATTCGCACGGGATACGTCTGACTGAGGTAATCTCGGAAGATTGGTTAGTCCTGGCGAGCTCCCGCTCGCAGTTGCTACAGGACAGGGATCGGCTGCTCGAGTTCTGTCGCGATCTGGGGATCGTTGTGAACTTCGAAAAGTCCGATCTCGAGCCCAAGCAGAGGATGAAGTACCTGGGTATGCTGATCGACACAGTAGCAGGGCGAGTCTTCCCCGCAGACTCGCGGATCAGCAGATTCAGGGAGGCAGCCAACCAGTTCCTGTCTCGGCAGGAACAGGTAGCTCAGCGATGGCAAGTCGTGATCGGACACCTGTCGTCACTCGAGAAGTTATTAGTCCCTCACGGGCGTCTTCACCTGCGGTCTCTTCAGTGGAGACTAAAGGAGAGTTGGTCACAGGCGACGGATCCCCCAAGCTTTCCAGTGTCACTGACACAGGAGGTGAGGCAGGACCTAGCCTGGTGGCTGGACGACAGGAACCTCTTAAGAGGTGCCTCTGCGCACTCCCCCCCCGGACATGCAGCTGTTCTCAGACGCATCGACCGAGGGATGGGGCGCACACCTGGAGGAGTTGCTGACTTCAGGAGTGTGGGACGAGAACGACAAGCACCTTCACATCAATGTACTGGAACTCAAGGCAGCGTTCCTCGCTCTCCAAAGAGTTCCAGGACGCTTGATGGGACACTCAGTGGTGTTGATGTGCGACAACACCACGGTGGTGGCCTACGTCAACAACGGGGGGCCTAGTGTCTCTCCCGTTGTACCAGTTGACTCGGCAGGTGCACGAGTGGGCCAGAAGGCACACTCAATAGAGCTGTCGGCACGCTACATTCAGGAAGAGGAATGAGAGTAGCAGACACGCTCAGCCGTCGGGATCAGGTGATAGGGACCGAATGGTCTTCTAACACCAGGACGTGGCGGGAAAGGCTCTTCGACCTGTGGGGGCGACCAGTCGTGGATCTGTTCGCCACTCGGCACAACAGGAAGCTCCAGGTGTTCTTCTCGGCCGTGCCGGACCCATGGGCAGCTGCAGAGGACGCTCTTCAACACCCGTGGGACAACCTCTTCGTCTATGCCTTTCCCCGATGCCTTTCCCCCTTCAGCCTGATTCGCAAGGTGATCAGTCGAGCACTGGTCACCCCGAATCTCAGGATGATCCTGGTGGCTCCCAAATGGCCACAGGCCATTTGGTATCCGGACCTGCTGGCTCTTCTCGCAGGAGAACCGAGAGAGATTCCCCCTTGGCACAACCTTCTCGCCCAGCCACACGTCGAGCGGTACCACGAGCAGTCCAGTCCCTACGTCTTCACGGCTGGCTGTTATCCACCATCTCTTGCGAACGAGAGGCTTTTCTCGTAGCGCAGCAACAGAGATGGCTGGAAACGTCCGTCAGTCCTCTGCGCTGTGGTACCAGGGGAAGTGGGCCGTCTTCTGTGGTTGGTGTCGTAGACGGGGTCTATCTCCTCTCAGAGCCACTCTTCAGCAGGTAGCGGATTTCCTCGTTTTTCTTCGCCGAGAGAAGCTCCTCTCAGTCCCCACAGTCAAAGGATACAGAGCCGCCTTGGCGCTCGTCCTGAAACTGAGGGGATTGGACATCTCGAACTCGTTCGAGATCTCCTTGCTTATGAGGAGCTTTCGAAAGTCTTGCCCACCCAGGGAACTCAGGCCCCCTGCGTGGGATGTGACTCTCGTCCTTAGGAGTCTGACTCGAACGCCGTTCGAGCCACTCCGAGAGTCGTCAGACAGGGATCTGACCCTCAAGACCCTCTTCTTGCTGGCCTGGCATCGGCGAAGAGAGTAGGGGAACTTCATGGTCTTTCCTATGATGTACGACACTCAGGGGATGGGGATCCGTGACGCTCGATTTTCGTCCGAACTTCGTTGCGAAGACTCAGAAACCGTCGATCCCTGACGACAGGTTCGAGTCATTCACGATTCCCTCCCTATTGGACTTCACCGATAATGATGCGGATGAGATGCTGCTTTGTCCTGTGAGGGCGCTACGGCGCTATCTGAAGAGAACTCGACACCTCAGGCCTGAGTGTCGACGCCTCTTCGTTAGCACCGGGGTCACCAAGAAAAAAGAAGATCCAAGAACACACTTTCATTCTGGCTGCGTGAGGTCATCAGGAGGGCGTATGAGGCTGATGGTAGTGACGACATCCGTACGTCCCGTCCGAGAGCTCATGAAGTCAGAAGTATTGGCCCCTCGTTGGCGTTTCGTAAGAACTTCTCCGTGGCGCAGGTCCTGAAGGCAGGGGTCTGGTCTAACCAGACTACCTTTACGTCCTTCTACTTCGGGATATTGCCCACAGGTCCTTGGATACCTTTTCCTTAGGACCCGTGGTGGCTGCTCAACAAGTTGTGTAGCTAACCCAGACCCTCGCAGGCTGAAACAGCATCGAGTCCTGGTGTGACTGTGTGGATGGATGTGTGAGTGAGTGAGTGACTGGCTCCCTCTTCCCATCTTTTCCTCCTCCTCTACCTGTGGGCAGAGGGCCACGGTCGTCACTACGCTGGATGAGGACGAGATGCAGGTGAGCTATATGACAGAGCCCCATCCTATCCCTTTCACTAGGGATAGGAGCAGAATATCCACCACTTCCTTCTACAAGGGGGGGGAAGTGGATGCCTACAAGAGTCAAACCCATGACTTTATATTTGCTCCTGTACAGGAACAAGTTCTTACATTGCTGGTACGAAGAGATACGCTTGCCTCTCTCTTAGTACTCGGTCCAGAGGTCTGACCATTGATCCTGCGGTGCACACCCCGATCAATCGGACAGAGGCTTGGATCCCTCCCTCGCTCTTACGACCAGGGAGGCTTCCAAGGTTGGGCGAACACCAGTCTGTTCACAAAAGACTCAGATTCCTCCCACCAAGAAGTGAGTCTTCCTATTGTAAAAGGACCGAAGGTTTGTATGCCGTGTCGGAACAAATGACAATTTGTCTAAAATTGCATTTTTCCTAACTATACAAACCTGAGGTCCTTTTACAATAGGAAGGTACTAGCGGCAGCTGGATAGGTCGTAAGCTTTCGAACAAGGGGTTCGGTAGTTAACTGCTTGTCCGACAGGCGCGCGCGACTGGGAGGTAAACAAATCACTTTTGCTTTTGGCCCAAGCAAAAACTGCAGAGTGAGGGGTGGCATGAGGTGGGGCTATGTGTAAAAGGACCTCAGGTTTGTATAGTTAGGAAAAATGCAATTTTAGACAAATTGTCATTTTTTCTGTGTACGATTTATGAACTGTTTGGTAAAAATAGCACCGGCCGGCCGGGGGATGGAGGGAGGAGAGACGGGAACCCTTTGAGCAAACTGAATTGGTTGCAGTGTGCAAAGGTTGATAAATCAATGTTATTCACATATTAGGTACAAAGACAATCAAGGAATCACCAGTGTGTGTGTCCAATTGTGTCTGAGAGAGAGAGAGAGAGAGAGAGAGAGAGAGAGAGAGAGAGTAATCAGTGTGTTTACACTTGGATCTTAAGTGCACGAAAGCTTTTATTTATGCCACAATACACTGTGGGTAAACGGCAGACTTAAAACAAACATGAGGATTTTGCAAACAAATAAGTAATAAGTTAAGAATGCAAGAAAAGGAAAGAGAGATAAAATAACTTTTCACAAGTAAGCTGTTTCAACAAACAATTGAAGGCATGCAAAAGCTGAAAGCGACGCCAGTTTGTTTATCACAGAGCTGAGTTACTTTTACAGTTGTAAAATATCATAACAAGCATTTGTCACTAGATTGGTATTTTACCATAACAAAAATAAAAGTGATTGGGGAAAATCAAGTTTAAGTGAAAGAAATGGGAGAATAATCATTCCAGAGTTCTCTCTCTCTCTCTCTCTCTCTCTCTCTCTCTCTCTCTCTCTCTCTCTCTCTCTCTCTCTCTCTCTCTCATGCACTGAACACTGACTCGAGCAAGCTATATTTTCTTTTTTTGCTGTATGCATTTGTTTTCATGTTTATCATTATGGGAAATTTATTGTGAAATAATTTTGTTTTTTATGTGAATTGGTACTGCTTTTACGTACATATTATAGTAAAGATTTTACTGTCTCTTCTTCTCTCCTCAGCAATACCACGATGCACGATAACTTAAAATCATTCATTCATTATTCCTCAAAAATATAAACGCTCCCTCCCTCTACCTCAAGTTAGCTGTGTATCACCACAATACAAAGGATTTTGTTAATCATTTGTGCTAAATTCTATAGTGAAAAGCTTGTTCTTTCATTTACTATTTTGTTAATATATTGCTCAACTAGACCATCTCACTCACTCGGCACACCGAACACTGGCTCAATTAAGACTTTTTTTTTTTTTTTTCTGTAATTCATTTTTTGTTTTCATATTTTATTATTACATTAAATCCATTGGGAAATTCCCTTTTTATGTGAATTGTTATTGCTTTTACATACATACAGTAATATTTTAA